>NC_092169.1:59371375-59421375 GCF_045791955.1 Oncorhynchus clarkii lewisi
TGGCGAATTTGGATCCTATAGCTTGTTGGTGTAATGAGGATCAGTTTTTCTGCATACACAGTAGAAGTGGTACGTTGTGTGTAAACTAAGTACTCGGGACAGTAGGGCGAGTTGGAGTCGTAGGACTACCGGAGCGCTGGTAGTTCTCTGTCTGTGGCTCTTCTTGTTATATAAGTTGGATTTGGCCCCGCAAAGTGGTCAGGCCTCCGACCGATGGAGGTCTGCACAGATGCCAACAGCCACTGGCAGAGAAGACAGGGAAGAAATCACCATTAACCTCCCTATAGGCTGCTATAGCCTACACATTCTATCATTTTCATGGAATTTTTGTGGTAATTAAATATAGTTTATTCAGAATAAATGTTACAGAAATATTTTTACCAGCTCCTCCCACTTCCAATGTTGATCATCTCAACTACTGACTCCTCCCATTTCCAATGTTGATCATCTCAACTACAGACTCCTCCCACTTCCAATGTTGATCATCTCAACTACAGACTCCTCCCACTTCCAATGTTGACCATCTCAACTACAGACTCCTCCCACTTCCAATGTTGACCATCTCAACTACAGACTCCTCCCACTTCCAATGTTGACCATCTCAACTACAGACTCCTCCCACTTCCACTGTTGACCATCTCAACTACAGACTCCTCCCACTTCCAATGTTGACCATCTCAACTACAGACTCCTCCCACTTCCAATGTTGACCATCTCAACTACAGACTCCTCCCACTTCCAATGGCTTGTTGTTGTCTAACAAAGAGTGTTGGGATATGAACTCAGCTCCAACTCAGGGCCAAGGCTGTGCGTTGGGACACACACACACACTAGGGCCTTGAGCCCTTAAAAACAGTCTATGATGACAATGAACCAGGATGTGGCAGAACAAAATGACAATGTTCTCCACATCTCTTGGGAGTTTATATTTTTACAATTTTATTTAACCAGGTAGGATAGTTGAGAACACCTTTAATTAACCAGGGAGGCCAGTTGAGAACACCTTTATTTAACCAGGTAGGATAGTTGAGAACACCTTTAATTAACCAGGGAGGCCAGTTGAGAACACCTTTATTTAACCAGGTAGGCTAGTTGAGAACACCTTTATTTAACCAGGTAGGCTAGTTGAGAACACCTTTATTTAACCAGGTAGGCTAGTTGAGAACACCTTTATTTAACCAGGTAGGCCAGTTGAGAACACCTTTATTTAACCAGGTAGGCTAGTTGAGAACACCTTTATTTAACCAGGTAGGCCAGTTGAGAACAAGTTCTCATTTACAACTGTGACCTGGCCAAGATAAAGCAAAGCAGTGCGACACAAACAACAACACAGAGTTACACATGGAATAAACAAAACATACAGTCAATAACACAATAGAAAAAAAAAAGTCTATATACAGTGTGTGCAAATGGCGTGAATAAATAGGCCATAGTAGCAAAGTAATTACAATTTAGCAGATTAACACTGGAGTGATACAGTGGGGCAAAAAAGTATTTAGTCAGCCACCAATTGCGCAAGTTCTCCCACTTAAAAAGATGAGAGACCTGTAATTTTCATCAAAGGTACACTTCAACTGACAGACAAAATGAGAAAAAAAATCCAGAAAATCACATTGTAGGATTTTTAATGAATTTATTTGCAAATTATGGTGGAAAATAAGTATATATATTTGTAATCCAAAACATTAAACTTAGTCAGCTAAATCCACAGTACTATCACATGGACACAGCCCACTACTAGACCCAGTCCATCTCCACAGTACTATCACATGGACACAGCCCACTACTAGACCCAGTCCATCTCCACAGTACTATCACATGGACACAGCCCACTACTAGACCCAGTCCATCTCCACAGTACTATCACATGGACACAGCCCACTACTAGACCCAGTCCATCTCCACAGTACTATCACATGGACACAGCCCACTACTAGACCCAGTCCACTAGACCCAGTCCATCTCCACAGTACTATCACATGGACACAGCCCAATACTAGACCCAGTCCACTAGACCCAGTCCATCTCCACAGTACTATCACATGGACACAGCCCACTACTAGACCCAGTCCACTAGACCCAGTCCACTAGACCCAGTCCATCTCCACAGTACTATCACATGGACACAGCCCACTACTAGACCCAGTCCACTAGACCCAGTCCACTAGACCCAGTCCATCTCCACAGTACTATCACATGGACACAGCCCACTACTAGACCCAGTCCACTAGACCCAGTCCATCTCCATCCAGTCCACTAGACCCAGTCCATCTCCATCCAGTCCACTAGACCCAGTCCATCTCCATCCAGTCCACTAGACCCAGTCCATCTCCACAGTACTATCACATGGACACAGCCCACTACTAGACCCAGTCCACTAGACCCAGTCCACTAGACCCAGTCCATCTCCACAGTACTATCACATGGACACAGCCCAATACTAGACCCAGTCCACTAGACCCAGTCCATCTCCACAGTACTATCACATGGACACAGCCCACTACTAGACCCAGTCTACTAGACCCAGTCCATCTCCACAGTACTATCACATGGACACAGCCCACTACTAGACCCAGTCCACTAGACCCAGTCCATCTCCACAGTACTATCACATGGACACAGCCCACTACTAGACCCAGTCCACTAGATCCAGTCCAGTCCACTAGACCCAGTCCATCTCCATCCAGTCCACTAGACCCAGTCCATCTCCATCCAGTCCACTAGACCCAGTCCATCTCCATCCAGTCCACTAGACCCAGTCCATCTCCATCCAGTCCACTAGACCCAGTCCATCTCCATCCAGTCCACTAGACCCAGTCCATCTCCATCCAGTCCATCTCCATCCAGTCCACTAGACCCAGTCCATCTCTATCCAGTCCACTAGACCCAGTCCACTACACCCAGTCCATCTCCATCCAGTCCGTCCTCAGTGTGTAAAGAGGCTACTGGCTTTAGGCACCTTCAGGTAAACATGAGGTTATTAACTTACCTAACTAGCTGCCCTCTGACCATGAGGTTATTAACTTACCTAACTAGCTGCCCTCTGACCATGAGGTTATTAACTTACCTAACTAGTTGCCCTCTGACCATGAGGTTATTAACTTACCTAACTAGTTGCCCTCTGACCATGAGGTTATTAACTTACCTAACTAGTTGCCCTCTGACCATGAGGTTATTAACTTACCTAACTAGTTGCCCGCTGACCATGAGGTTATTAACTTACCTAACTAGTTGCCCTCTGACCATGAGGTTATTAACTTACCTAACTAGCTGCCCTCTGACCATGAGGTTATTAACTTACCTAACTAGTTACCCTCTGACCATGAGGTTATTAAGTTAAATCTCCTCCATCTTGGCTCCAAGATGGCTCTATCTCCTCCAATACTGTGTTCCTCCGTCTTGGCTCCAACATGGCTCTATCTCCTCTAAGACTGTGTTCTTCTATCTCTCCATGGCTCTCTATGTTAGTGGGTTTCTCCCTGTTGTCAGATCGTACTAGAGTAATCACTGTGTGTGTGTGGTGTATTGTGGTGGTGAAGGTGGTTCTTCCTGGTCCTCTCCTCACTGGCCCCGGAGCTTCAGGATGGTTTCCACAGCCTCCGCAAGGTTGTCCACATAGCCATCAGCTGTTACTGTGGGGTGCTTCTCATCACTGGGCCTACAGAGAGAGAGAGACAGAGAAAGAGAGAGACAGACAGACAGACAAAGAGAGACATACAGAGAGACAGACAGACAGAGAGAAAGAGGCTGAATGCAGTGGTGTGCAGCATTGAATATTGAGGAGGCCATACATGCCTTGTGTTAACTGTCTGTCAACAAATCACATTTTATTTGTCACATGCGCAGAATACAACAGGTGTAGACCTCACAGTGAAACAGCTTACTGTACAAGCCCTTAACCAACAGGTGTAGACCTCACAGTGAAACAGCTTACTATACAAGCCCTTAACCAACAGGTGTAGTAGACCTCACAGTGAAACAGCTTACCGTACAAGCCCTTAACCAACAGGTGTAGACCTCACAGTGAAACAGCTTACTGTACAAGCCCTTAACCAACAGGTGTAGACCTCACAGTGAAACAGCTTACTGTACAAGCCCTTAACCAACAGGTGTAGACCTCACAGTGAAACAGCTTACCGTACAAGCCCTTAACCAACAGGTGTAGACCTCACAGTGAAACAGCTTACTGTACAAGCCCTTAACCAACAATGCTTTAAGAAGTTAAGAAAAATGTATTAAGTAAAAAATAAAAGTAACAAATAATTAAAGATCCGCAGTAAAATAACAATAGTTATGTGTGGAGTGTGGAGGCTATATACAGGGTATTACGGTACAGAGTCAATGTGGAGGCTATATACAGGGGGTACCGGTACAGAGTCAATGTGGAGGCTATATACAGGGTATTACGGTACAGAGTCAATGTGGAGGCTATATACAGGGGGTACCGGTACAGAGTCAATGTGGAGGCTACATACAGGGTATTACGGTACAGAGTCAATGTGGAGGCTATATACAGGGGGTACCGGTACAGAGTCAATGTGGAGGCTACATACAGGGTATTACGGTACAGAGTCAATGTGGAGGCTATATACAGGGTATTACGGTACAGAGTCAATGTGGAGGCTATATACAGGGTGTTACGGTACCGAGTCAATGTGGAGACTATATACAGGGTATTACGGTACAGAGTCAATGTGGAGGCTATATACAGGGTATTACGGTACAGAGTCAATGTGGAGGCTATATACAGGGTATTACGGTACCGAGTCAATGTGGAGACTATATACAGGGTATTACGGTACAGAGTCAATGTGGAGGCTATATACAGGGTATTACGGTACCGAGTCAATGTGGAGACTATATACAGGGTATTACGGTACAGAGTCAATGTGGAGGCTATATACAGGGTATTACGGTACCGAGTCAATGTGGAGACTATATACAGGGTATTACGGTACAGAGTCAATGTGGAGGCTATATACAGGGTATTACGGTACAGAGTCAATGTGGAGGCTATATACAGGGTATTACGGTACAGAGTCAATGTGGAGGCTATATACAGGGTATTACGGTACAGAGTCAATGTGGAGGCTATATACAGGGTATTACGGTACAGAGTCAATGTGGAGGCTATATACAGGGTATTACGGTACAGAGTCAATGTGGAGGCTATATACAGGGTATTACGGTACAGAGTCAATGTGGAGGCTATATACAGGGGGTACCGGTACAGAGTCAATGTGGAGGCTATATACAGGGGGTACTGGTACAGAGTCAATGTGGAGGCTATATACAGGGTATTACGGTACAGAGTCAATGTGGAGGCTATATACAGGGTATTACGGTACAGAGTCAATGTGGAGGCTATATACAGGGTATTACGGTACAGAGTCAATGTGGAGGCTATATACAGGGTATTACGGTACAGAGTCAATGTGGAGGCTATATACAGGGTATTACGGTACAGAGTCAATGTGGAGGCTATATACAGGGTATTACGGTACAGAGTCAATGTGGAGGCTATATACAGGGTATTACGGTACAGAGTCAATGTGGAGGCTATATACAGGGTATTACGGTACCGAGTCAATGTGGAGGCTATATACAGGGTATTACGGTACAGAGTCAATGTGGAGGCTATATACAGGGTATTACGGTACAGAGTCAATGTGGAGGCTATATACAGGGGGTACTGGTACAGAGTCAATGTGGAGGCTATATACAGGGTATTACGGTACCGAGTCAATGTGGAGGCTATATACTGGGGGTACCGGTACAGAGTCAATGTGGAGGCTATATACTGGGGGTACCGGTACAGAGTCAATGTGGAGGCTATTTACAGGGGGTACCAGTACAGAGTCAATGTGGAGGCTATATACAGGGTATTACGGTACAGAGTCAATGTGGAGGCTATATACAGGGTATTACGGTACAGAGTCAATGTGGAGGCTATATACAGGGTATTACGGTACAGAGTCAATGTGGAGGCTATATACAGGGTATTACGGTACAGAGTCAATGTGGAGGCTATATACAGGGGGTACCTAAAGCCTAGAGCCACACTGAGCTGAACACACACACACACACACACACACACACACACACACACACACACGTCAAATGAAGAATTGGTTGCAAGAACCTCCATCTCTACTATGAGGATGGAGCCGTGTATCTGTTAAGGGGGGCGGGGGGGGGGGGGGGGGGGTTTACACTTAGCTACCAAACATTCCATCCCCACAATAAAATGTTCTCCGACAACAAGCAAGCATTTATCATCACCGGGAGGAAGACAACAAAAAAAGCATATTTTTTCTTCCATTTATAATCTTATGACCATAAACATGGCCTTTATTTCCTAATCGGCTTTGGTATCACGATTCCATAACCCCAAAGGAGGACGAGGAGAAGGTCATAAACAGGGTCATTACTATCACATCTGGCTGGAGATATCAATAAGTGCCTTTCATCTCCCTCCGTGTTCTCCCTCAGTAGGGTTCAATACAGGCATTTGAAGCAGGCAGCCATATTGGAAGGTCTGGTTAACAGATTTAGGATGTTATAGCAGCCATATTGGAAGGTCTGGTTAACAGATTTAGGATGTTATAGCAGCCATATTGGAAGGTCTGGTTAACAGATTTAGGATGTTATAGCAGCCATATTGGAAGGTCTGGTTAACAGATTTAGGATGTTATAGCAGCCATATTGGAAGGTCTGGTTAACAGATTTAGGATGTTATAAGCAGACATATTGGAAGGCCTGGTGGGAACTACACAGGAGGCCTGAGACAGAGCATTGATAGAGCAGCGCCTGATTGACTTGGTCTAGTCCCAAATGACACCCTATCCCCTACATAGTGCACTACTACTTTTGAACTACGAAAGGTAACAGGGTTCCATTTGGACCGTAACCTTGGAGACAGCCAGCTGTGTTTTCCCACATCTCGCTGTGGTTTATGGCTCTCCACAGAGTTTACGGGGTCATGCAAGGCTAAACGAGGTTAAACAAGGCTAAATCTCACGTCTCACACTCACAATGTGAAAGTAGCAGATAGTGTTTGTGTGAGGCTGAACGAGCCATCTGCACATCAGTTACATGACACACACACACACACACACACACACGGCCCCCTTTGGCTCAGATCAGTGCCAATTTGTCACCGTGTGTGTGTGTGTGTGTATATATACAGTGCCTTGCGAAAGTATTCGGCCCCCTTGAACTTTGCGACCTTTTCAGGCTTCAAACATAAAGATATAAAACTGTATTTTTTTGTGAAGAATCAACAACAAGTGGGACACAATCATGAAGTGGAACGACATTTATTGGATATTTCAAACTTTTTTAACAAATCAAAAACTGAAAAATTGGGCGTGCAAAATTATTCAGCCCCTTTACTTTCAGTGCAGCAAACTCTCTCCAGAAGTTCATCTCTGAATGGTCCAATGTTGACCTAAATGACTAATGATGATAAATACAATCCACCTGTGTGTAATCAAGTCTCCGTATAAATGCACCTGCACTGTGATAGTCTCAGAGGTCCGTTAAAAGCGCAGAGAGCATCATGAAGAACAAGGAACACACCAGGCAGGTCCGAGATACTGTCGTGAAGAAGTTTAAAGCCGGATTTGGATACAAAAAGATTTCCCAAGCTTTAAACATCCCAATGAGCACTGTGCAAGCGATAATATTGAAATGGAAGGAGTATCAGACCACTGCAAATCTACCAAGACCTGGCCGTCCCTCTAAACTTTCAGCTCATCCAAGGAGAAGACTGATCAGAGATGCAGCCAAGAGGCCCATGATCACTCTGGATGAACTGCAGAGATCTACAGCTGAGGTGGGAGACTCTGTCCATAGGACAACAATCAGTCGTATATTGCACAAATCTGGCCTTTATGGAAGAGCGGCAAGAAGAAAGCCATTTCTTAAAGATATCCATAAAAAGTGTCGTTTAAAGTTTGCCACAAGCCACCTGGGAGACACACCAAACATGTGGAAGAAGGTGCTCTGGTCAGATCAAACCAAAATTGAACTTTTTGGCAACAATGCAAACGTTATGTTTGGCGTAAAAGCAACACAGCTCATCACCCTGAACACACCATCCCCACTGTCAAACATGGTGGTGGCAGCATCATGGTTTGGGCCTGCTTTTCTTCAGCAGGGACTTGGAAGATGGTTAAAATTGATGGGAAGATGGATGGAGCCAAATACAGGACCATTCTGGAAGAAAACCTGATGGAGTCTGCAAAAGACCTGAGACTGGGACGGAGATTTGTCTTCCAACAAGACAATGATCCAAAACATAAAGCAAAATCTACAATGGAATGGTTCAAAAAAACATATCCAGGTGTTAGAATGGCCAAGTCAAAGTCCAGACCTGAATCCAATCGAGAATCTGTGGAAAGAACTGAAAACTGCTGTTCACAAATGCTCTCCATCCAACCTCACTTAGCTCGAGCTGTTTTGCAAGGAGGAATGGGAAAAAATTTCAGTCTCTCGATGTGCAAAACTGATAGAGACATACCCCAAGCGATTTACAGCTGTAATCGCAGCAAAAGGTGGCGCTACAAAGTATTAACTTAAGGGGGCTGAATAATTTTGCACGCCCAATTTTTCAGTTTTTGATTTGTTAAAAAAGTTTGAAATATCCAATAAATGTCGTTCCACTTCATGATTGTGTCCCACTTGTTGTTGATTCTTCACAAAAAAATACAGTTTTATATCTTTATGTTTGAAGCCTGAAATATGGCAAAAGGTCGCAAAGTTCAAGGGGGCCGAATACTTTCGCAAGGCACTGTATATACACTACCGTTTAAAAGTTTGGGGTCATTTAGAAAAGTCCTTGTTTTTTAAAGAAAAGCTTTTTTTCTGTCCATTAAAATAACATCAAATTGATCAGAAATACAGTGTAGACATTGTTCATGTTGTAAATGACTAATGTAGCTGGAAACGGCTGATTGTTAATGGAATATCTACATAGGCGTACAGAGGCCCATTATCAGCAACCATCACTCCTGTGTTCCAATGGCACGTTGTGTTAGCTAATCCAAGTTTATCATTTTAAAAGGCTAATTGATCATTAGAAAACCCTTTTGCAATTATATTAGCACATCTGAAAACTGTTGTATTGATTAAAGAAGCAATACAACTGGCCTTCTTTAGACTAGTTTAGTATCTGGAGCATCAGCATTTGTGGGTTCGATTACAGGCTCAAAATGGCCAGAAGCAAATACCTTTCTTCTGAAACTCGTCAGTCTCTTCTTGTTCTGAGAAATGAAGGCTATTCCATGTGAGAAATTGCCAAGAAACAGAAGATCTCATACAACGCTGTGTCCTACTCCCTTCACAGAACAGCACAAACTGGCTCTAACCAGAATAGAAAGAGGAGTGGGAGGCCCCGGTGCACAACTGAGCAAGAGGACAAGTACATTATAGTGTCCCGTGTTGTGTGGCTGACTGTCCTGGGGTCCTGTGTAGTGTGGCTGACTGTCCTGGGGTCCTGTGTAGTGTGGCTGACTGTCCCGGGGTCCTGTGTTGTGTGGCTGACTGTCCCGGGGTCCTGTGTAGTGTGGCTGACTGTCCTGGGGTCCTGTGTTGTGTGGCTGACTGTCCTGGGGTCCTGTGTTGTGTGGCTGACTGTCCTGGGGTCCTGTGTAGTGTGGCTGACTGTCCCGGGGTCCTGTGTTGTGTGGCTGACTGTCCCGGGGTCCTGTGTAGTGTGGCTGACTGTCCCGGGGTCCTGTGTTGTGTGGCTGACTGTCCCGGGGTCCTGTGTTGTGTGGGTGACTGTCCTGGGGTCCTGTGTTGTGTGGCTGACTGTCCTGGGGTCCTGTGTTGTGTGGCTGATTGTCCTGTGTTGTGTGGCTGACTGTCCCGGGGTCCTGTGTAGTGTGGCTGACTGTCCCGGGGTCCTGTGTTGTGTGGCTGACTGTCCTGGGGTCCTGTGTTGTGTGGCTGACTGTCCTGTGTTGTGTGGCTGACTGTCCCGGGGTCCTGTGTTGTGTGGCTGACTGTCCTGGGGTCCTGTGTTGTGTGGCTGACTGTCCTGTGTTGTGTGGCTGACTGTCCCGGGGTCCTGTGTAGTGTGGCTGACTGTCCCGGGGTCCTGTGTTGTGTGGCTGACTGTCCTGGGGTCCTGTGTTGTGTGGCTGACTGTCCTGTGTTGTGTGGCTGACTGTCCCGGGGTCCTGTGTAGTGTGGCTGACTGTCCTGGGGTCCTGTGTTGTGTGGCTGACTGTCCCGGGGTCCTGTGTTGTGTGGCTGACTGTCCCGGGGTCCTGTGTTGTGTGGCTGACTGTCCTGGGGTCCTGTGTTGTGTGGCTGACTGTCCTGGGGTCCTGTGTTGTGTGGCTGACTGTCCTGTGTTGTGTGGCTGACTGTCCCGGGGTCCTGTGTAGTGTGGCTGACTGTCCTGGGGTCCTGTGGCTGACTGTCCCGGGGTCCTGTGTTGTGTGGCTGACTGTCCTGGGGTCCTGTGTTGTGTGGCTGATTGTCCTGTGTTGTGTGGCTGACTGTCCCGGGGTCCTGTGTAGTGTGGCTGACTGTCCCGGGGTCCTGTGTTGTGTGGCTGACTGTCCCGGGGTCCTGTGTAGTGTGGCTGACTGTCCCGGGGTCCTGTGTAGTGTGGCTGACTGTCCCGGGGTCCTGTGTTGTGTGGCGGACTGTCCCGGGGTCCTGTGTTGTGTGGCTGACTGTCCTGGGGTCCTGTGTTGTGTGGCTGACTGTCCTGTGTAGTGTGGCTGACTGTCCTGTGTAGTGTGGCTGACTGTCCCGGGGTCCTGTGTTGTGTGGCTGACTGTCCCGGGGTCCTGTGTTGTGTGGCTGACTGTCCCGGGGTCCTGTGTAGTGTGGCTGACTGTCCCGGGGTCCTGTGTTGTGTGGCTGACTGTCCTGGGGTCCTGTGTTGTGTGGCTGATTGTCCTGTGTTGTGTGGCTGACTGTCCCGGGGTCCTGTGTTGTGTGGCTGACTGTCCCGGGGTCCTGTGTAGTGTGGCTGACTGTCCCGGGGTCCTGTGTTGTGTGGCTGACTGTCCCGGGGTCCTGTGTTGTGTGGCTGACTGTCCCGGGGTCCTGTGTAGTGTGGCTGACTGTCCCGGGGTCCTGTGTTGTGTGGCTGACTGTCCCGGGGTCCTGTGTTGTGTGGGTGACTGTCCTGGGGTCCTGTGTTGTGTGGCTGACTGTCCTGGGGTCCTGTGTTGTGTGGCTGATTGTCCTGTGTTGTGTGGCTGACTGTCCCGGGGTCCTGTGTAGTGTGGCTGACTGTCCCGGGGTCCTGTGTTGTGTGGCTGACTGTCCTGGGGTCCTGTGTTGTGTGGCTGACTGTCCTGTGTTGTGTGGCTGACTGTCCCGGGGTCCTGTGTTGTGTGGCTGACTGTCCTGGGGTCCTGTGTTGTGTGGCTGACTGTCCTGTGTTGTGTGGCTGACTGTCCCGGGGTCCTGTGTAGTGTGGCTGACTGTCCCGGGGTCCTGTGTAGTGTGGCTGACTGTCCCGGGGTCCTGTGTTGTGTGGCTGACTGTCCCGGGGTCCTGTGTAGTGTGGCTGACTGTCCCAGGGGTCCTGTGTTGTGTGTCTGACTGTCCCAGGGGTCCTGTGTTGTGTGGCTGACTGTACGGGGTCCTGTGTAGTGTGGCTGACTGTCCTGGGGTCCTGTGTTGTGTGGCTGACTGTCCTGGGGTCCTGTGTTGTGTGGCTGACTGTCCCGGGGTCCTGTGTAGTGTGGCTGACTGTCCCGGGGTCCTGTGTTGTGTGGCTGACTGTCCTGGGGTCCTGTATTGTGTGGCTGACTGTCCTGGGGTCCTGTGTTGTGTGGCTGACTATCCCGGGGTCCTGTGTTGTGTGGCTGACTGTCCTGTGTTGTGTGGCTGACTGTCCTGGGGTCTTGTGTTGTGTGGCTGACTGTCCTGGGGTCCTGTGTAGTGTGGCTGACTGTCCTGGGGTCCTGTGTAGTGTGGCTGACTGTCCTGGGGTCCTGTGTAGTGTGGCTTACTGTCCTGGGGTCCTGTGTAGTGTGGCTGACTGTCCTGGGGTCCTGTGTAGTGTGGCTGACTGTCCTGTGTAGTGTGGCTGACTGTCCTGTGTTGTGTGGCTGACTGTCCTGTGTTGTGTGGCTGACTGTCCTGTGTTGTGTGGCTGACTGTCCTGTGTTGTGTGGCTGACTGTCCTGTGTTGTGTGGCTGACTGTCCTGTGTTGTGTGGCTGACTGTCCTGTGTTGTGTGGCTGACTGTCCTGTGTTGTGTGGCTGACTGTCCTGTGTTGTGTGGCTGACTGTCCCGGGGTCCTGTGTTGTGTGGATGACTGTCCCGGGGTCCTGTGTAGTGTGGCTGACTGTCCCGGGGTCCTGTGTTGTGTGGCTGACTGTCCCGGGGTCCTGTGTTGTGTGGCTGACTGTCCCGGGGTCCTGTGTTGTGTGGCTGACTGTCCCGGGGTCCTGTGTTGTGTGGCTGACTGTCCTGGGGTCCTGTGTTGTGTGGCTGACTGTCCTGGGGTCCTGTGTTGTGTGGCTGACTGTCCTGTGTTGTGTGGCTGACTGTCCCGGGGTCCTGTGTAGTGTGGCTGACTGTCCTGGGGTCCTGTGGCTGACTGTCCCGGGGTCCTGTGTTGTGTGGCTGACTGTCCTGGGGTCCTGTGTTGTGTGGCTGACTGTCCTGTGTTGTGTGGCTGACTGTCCCGGGGTCCTGTGTAGTGTGGCTGACTGTCCCGGGGTCCTGTGTTGTGTGGCTGACTGTCCTGGGGTCCTGTGTTGTGTGGCTGACTGTCCTGTGTTGTGTGGCTGACTGTCCCGGGGTCCTGTGTAGTGTGGCTGACTGTCCTGGGGTCCTGTGTTGTGTGGCTGACTGTCCCGGGGTCCTGTGTTGTGTGGCTGACTGTCCCGGGGTCCTGTGTTGTGTGGCTGACTGTCCTGGGGTCCTGTGTTGTGTGGCTGACTGTCCTGGGGTCCTGTGTTGTGTGGCTGACTGTCCTGTGTTGTGTGGCTGACTGTCCCGGGGTCCTGTGTAGTGTGGCTGACTGTCCTGGGGTCCTGTGGCTGACTGTCCCGGGGTCCTGTGTTGTGTGGCTGACTGTCCTGGGGTCCTGTGTTGTGTGGCTGATTGTCCTGTGTTGTGTGGCTGACTGTCCCGGGGTCCTGTGTAGTGTGGCTGACTGTCCCGGGGTCCTGTGTTGTGTGGCTGACTGTCCCGGGGTCCTGTGTAGTGTGGCTGACTGTCCCGGGGTCCTGTGTAGTGTGGCTGACTGTCCCGGGGTCCTGTGTTGTGTGGCGGACTGTCCCGGGGTCCTGTGTTGTGTGGCTGACTGTCCTGGGGTCCTGTGTTGTGTGGCTGACTGTCCTGTGTAGTGTGGCTGACTGTCCTGTGTAGTGTGGCTGACTGTCCCGGGGTCCTGTGTTGTGTGGCTGACTGTCCCGGGGTCCTGTGTTGTGTGGCTGACTGTCCCGGGGTCCTGTGTAGTGTGGCTGACTGTCCCGGGGTCCTGTGTTGTGTGGCTGACTGTCCTGGGGTCCTGTGTTGTGTGGCTGATTGTCCTGTGTTGTGTGGCTGACTGTCCCGGGGTCCTGTGTTGTGTGGCTGACTGTCCCGGGGTCCTGTGTAGTGTGGCTGACTGTCCCGGGGTCCTGTGTTGTGTGGCTGACTGTCCCGGGGTCCTGTGTTGTGTGGCTGACTGTCCCGGGGTCCTGTGTAGTGTGGCTGACTGTCCCGGGGTCCTGTGTTGTGTGGCTGACTGTCCCGGGGTCCTGTGTTGTGTGGGTGACTGTCCTGGGGTCCTGTGTTGTGTGGCTGACTGTCCTGGGGTCCTGTGTTGTGTGGCTGATTGTCCTGTGTTGTGTGGCTGACTGTCCCGGGGTCCTGTGTAGTGTGGCTGACTGTCCCGGGGTCCTGTGTTGTGTGGCTGACTGTCCTGGGGTCCTGTGTTGTGTGGCTGACTGTCCTGTGTTGTGTGGCTGACTGTCCCGGGGTCCTGTGTTGTGTGGCTGACTGTCCTGGGGTCCTGTGTTGTGTGGCTGACTGTCCTGTGTTGTGTGGCTGACTGTCCCGGGGTCCTGTGTAGTGTGGCTGACTGTCCCGGGGTCCTGTGTAGTGTGGCTGACTGTCCCGGGGTCCTGTGTTGTGTGGCTGACTGTCCCGGGGTCCTGTGTAGTGTGGCTGACTGTCCCAGGGGTCCTGTGTTGTGTGTCTGACTGTCCCAGGGGTCCTGTGTTGTGTGGCTGACTGTACGGGGTCCTGTGTAGTGTGGCTGACTGTCCTGGGGTCCTGTGTTGTGTGGCTGACTGTCCTGGGGTCCTGTGTTGTGTGGCTGACTGTCCCGGGGTCCTGTGTAGTGTGGCTGACTGTCCCGGGGTCCTGTGTTGTGTGGCTGACTGTCCTGGGGTCCTGTATTGTGTGGCTGACTGTCCTGGGGTCCTGTGTTGTGTGGCTGACTATCCCGGGGTCCTGTGTTGTGTGGCTGACTGTCCTGTGTTGTGTGGCTGACTGTCCTGGGGTCTTGTGTTGTGTGGCTGACTGTCCTGGGGTCCTGTGTAGTGTGGCTGACTGTCCTGGGGTCCTGTGTAGTGTGGCTGACTGTCCTGGGGTCCTGTGTAGTGTGGCTTACTGTCCTGGGGTCCTGTGTAGTGTGGCTGACTGTCCTGGGGTCCTGTGTAGTGTGGCTGACTGTCCTGTGTAGTGTGGCTGACTGTCCTGTGTTGTGTGGCTGACTGTCCTGTGTTGTGTGGCTGACTGTCCTGTGTTGTGTGGCTGACTGTCCTGTGTTGTGTGGCTGACTGTCCTGTGTTGTGTGGCTGACTGTCCTGTGTTGTGTGGCTGACTGTCCTGTGTTGTGTGGCTGACTGTCCTGTGTTGTGTGGCTGACTGTCCTGTGTTGTGTGGCTGACTGTCCCGGGGTCCTGTGTTGTGTGGATGACTGTCCCGGGGTCCTGTGTAGTGTGGCTGACTGTCCCGGGGTCCTGTGTTGTGTGGCTGACTGTCCCGGGGTCCTGTGTTGTGTGGCTGACTGTCCCGGGGTCCTGTGTTGTGTGGCTGACTGTCCCGGGGTCCTGTGTTGTGTGGCTGACTGTCCTGGGGTCCTGTGTTGTGTGGCTGACTGTCCTGGGGTCCTGTGTTGTGTGGCTGACTGTCCTGTGTTGTGTGGCTGACTGTCCCGGGGTCCTGTGTAGTGTGGCTGACTGTCCTGGGGTCCTGTGGCTGACTGTCCCGGGGTCCTGTGTTGTGTGGCTGACTGTCCTGGGGTCCTGTGTTGTGTGGCTGATTGTCCTGTGTTGTGTGGCTGACTGTCCCGGGGTCCTGTGTAGTGTGGCTGACTGTCCCGGGGTCCTGTGTTGTGTGGCTGACTGTCCCGGGGTCCTGTGTAGTGTGGCTGACTGTCCCGGGGTCCTGTGTAGTGTGGCTGACTGTCCCGGGGTCCTGTGTTGTGTGGCGGACTGTCCCGGGGTCCTGTGTTGTGTGGCTGACTGTCCTGGGGTCCTGTGTTGTGTGGCTGACTGTCCTGTGTAGTGTGGCTGACTGTCCTGTGTAGTGTGGCTGACTGTCCCGGGGTCCTGTGTTGTGTGGCTGACTGTCCCGGGGTCCTGTGTTGTGTGGCTGACTGTCCCGGGGTCCTGTGTAGTGTGGCTGACTGTCCCGGGGTCCTGTGTTGTGTGGCTGACTGTCCTGGGGTCCTGTGTTGTGTGGCTGATTGTCCTGTGTTGTGTGGCTGACTGTCCCGGGGTCCTGTGTAGTGTGGCTGACTGTCCCGGGGTCCTGTGTAGTGTGGCTGACTGTCCCGGGGTCCTGTGTTGTGTGGCTGACTGTCCTGGGGTCCTGTATTGTGTGGCTGACTGTCCTGGGGTCCTGTGTTGTGTGGCTGACTATCCCGGGGTCCTGTGTTGTGTGGCTGACTGTCCTGTGTTGTGTGGCTGACTGTCCTGGGGTCTTGTGTTGTGTGGCTGACTGTCCTGGGGTCCTGTGTAGTGTGGCTGACTGTCCTGGGGTCCTGTGTAGTGTGGCTGACTGTCCTGGGGTCCTGTGTAGTGTGGCTTACTGTCCTGGGGTCCTGTGTAGTGTGGCTGACTGTCCTGGGGTCCTGTGTAGTGTGGCTGACTGTCCTGTGTAGTGTGGCTGACTGTCCTGTGTTGTGTGGCTGACTGTCCTGTGTTGTGTGGCTGACTGTCCTGTGTTGTGTGGCTGACTGTCCTGTGTTGTGTGGCTGACTGTCCTGTGTTGTGTGGCTGACTGTCCTGTGTTGTGTGGCTGACTGTCCTGTGTTGTGTGGCTGACTGTCCTGTGTTGTGTGGCTGACTGTCCTGTGTTGTGTGGCTGACTGTCCCGGGGTCCTGTGTTGTGTGGATGACTGTCCCGGGGTCCTGTGTAGTGTGGCTGACTGTCCCGGGGTCCTGTGTTGTGTGGCTGACTGTCCCGGGGTCCTGTGTTGTGTGGCTGACTGTCCCGGGGTCCTGTGTTGTGTGGCTGACTGTCCCGGGGTCCTGTGTTGTGTGGCTGACTGTCCTGGGGTCCTGTGTTGTGTGGCTGACTGTCCTGGGGTCCTGTGTTGTGTGGCTGACTGTCCTGTGTTGTGTGGCTGACTGTCCCGGGGTCCTGTGTAGTGTGGCTGACTGTCCTGGGGTCCTGTGGCTGACTGTCCCGGGGTCCTGTGTTGTGTGGCTGACTGTCCTGGGGTCCTGTGTTGTGTGGCTGATTGTCCTGTGTTGTGTGGCTGACTGTCCCGGGGTCCTGTGTAGTGTGGCTGACTGTCCCGGGGTCCTGTGTTGTGTGGCTGACTGTCCCGGGGTCCTGTGTAGTGTGGCTGACTGTCCCGGGGTCCTGTGTAGTGTGGCTGACTGTCCCGGGGTCCTGTGTTGTGTGGCGGACTGTCCCGGGGTCCTGTGTTGTGTGGCTGACTGTCCTGGGGTCCTGTGTTGTGTGGCTGACTGTCCTGTGTAGTGTGGCTGACTGTCCTGTGTAGTGTGGCTGACTGTCCCGGGGTCCTGTGTTGTGTGGCTGACTGTCCCGGGGTCCTGTGTTGTGTGGCTGACTGTCCCGGGGTCCTGTGTAGTGTGGCTGACTGTCCCGGGGTCCTGTGTTGTGTGGCTGACTGTCCTGGGGTCCTGTGTTGTGTGGCTGATTGTCCTGTGTTGTGTGGCTGACTGTCCCGGGGTCCTGTGTAGTGTGGCTGACTGTCCCGGGGTCCTGTGTTGTGTGGCTGACTGTCCCGGGGTCCTGTGTTGTGTGGCTGACTGTCCCGGGGTCCTGTGTTGTGTGGCTGACTGTCCCGGGGTCCTGTGTAGTGTGGCTGACTGTCCCGGGGTCCTGTGTAGTGTGGCTGACTGTCCCGGGGTCCTGTGTTGTGTGGCTGACTGTCCCGGGGTCCTGTGTAGTGTGGCTGACTGTCCCGGGGTCCTGTGTTGTGTGGCTGACTGTCCCGGGGTCCTGTGTTGTGTGGCTGACTGTCCCGAGGTCCTGTGTTGTGTGGCTGACTGTCCCGGGGTCCTGTGTTGTATGGCTGACTGTCCCGGGGTCCTGTGTTGTGTGGCTGACTGTCCCGGGGTCCTGTGTTGTGTGGCTGACTGTCCTGGGGTCCTGTGTTGTGTGGCTGACTGTCCTGGGGTCCTGTGTTGTGTGGCTGACAGTCCTGTGTTGTGTGGCTGACTGTCCTGGGGTCCTATGTTGTGTGGCTGACTGTCCCGGGGTCCTGTGTTGTGTGGCTGACTGTCCTGGGGTCCTGTGTTGTGTGGCTGACTGTCCTGGGGTCCTGTGTTGTGTGGCTGACAGTCCTGTGTTGTGTGGCTGACTGTCCTGGGGTCCTGTGTAGTGTGGCTGACTGTCCTGGGGTCCTGTGTTGTGTGGCTGACTGTCCCGGGGTCCTGTGTAGTGTGGCTGACTGTCCCGGGGTCCTGTGTAGTGTGGCTGACTGTCCCGGGGTCCTGTGTAGTGTGGCTGACTGTCCCGGGGTCCTGTGTTGTGTGGCTGACTGTCCTGTGTTGTGTGGCTGACTGTCCTGGGGTCCTGTGTAGTGTGGCTGACTATCCTGGGGTCCTGTGTTGTGTGGCTGACTGTCCCGGGGTCCTGTGTTGTGTGGCTGACTGTCCCGGGGTCCTGTGTTGTGTGGCTGACTGTCCCGGGGTCCTGTGTTGTGTGGCTGACTGTCCCGGGGTCCTGTGTTGTGTGGCTGACTGTCCCGGGGTCCTGTGTTGTGTGGCTGACTGTCCTGGGGTCCTGTGTTGTGTGGCTGACTGTCCTGGGGTCCTGTGTTGTGTGGCTGATTGTCCTGTGTTGTGTGGCTGACTGTCCCGGGGTCCTGTGTAGTGTGGCTGACTGTCCCGGGGTCCTGTGTTGTGTGGCTGACTGTCCTGGGGTCCTGTGTTGTGTGGCTGACTGTCCTGTGTTGTGTGGCTGACTGTCCCGGGGTCCTGTGTAGTGTGGCTGACTGTCCCGGGGTCCTGTGTTGTGTGGCTGACTGTCCTGGGGTCCTGTGTTGTGTGGCTGACTGTCCTGGGGTCCTGTGTAGTGTGGCTGACTATCCTGGGGTCCTGTGTTGTGTGGCTGACTATCCTGGGGTCCTGTGTTGTGTGGCTGACTGTCCTGGGGTCCTGTGTTGTGTGGCTGACTGTCCTGTGTTGTGTGGCTGACTGTCCCGGGGTCCTGTGTAGTGTGGCTGACTGTCCTGGGGTCCTGTGTCGTGTGGCTGACTGTCCTGGGGTCCTGTGTTGTGTGGCTGACTGTCCTGGGGTCCTGTGTTGTGTGGCTGACTGTCCTGTGTTGTGTGGCTGACTGTCCCGGGGTCCTGTGTAGTGTGGCTGACTGTCCTGGGGTCCTGTGTTGTGTGGCTGACTGTCCTGGGGTCCTGTGTTGTGTGGCTGACTGTCCTGGGGTCCTGTGTAGTGTGGCTGACTGTCCCGGGGTCCTGTGTTGTGTGGCTGACTGTCCCGGGGTCCTGTGTTGTGTGGCTGACTGTCCCGGGGTCCTGTGTTGTGTGGCTGACTGTCCTGGGGTCCTGTGTTGTGTGGCTGACTGTCCTGGGGTCCTGTGTTGTGTGGCTGACTGTCCAGTGTTGTGTGGCTGACTGTCCCGGGGTCCTGTGTAGTGTGGCTGACTGTCCTGGGGTCCTGTGTTGTGTGGCTGACTGTCCTGGGGTCCTGTGTATTGTGGCTGACTATCCTGGGGTCCTGTGTTGTGTGGCTGACTATCCTGGGGTCCTGTGTTGTGTGGCTGACTGTCCCGGGGTCCTGTGTTGTGTGGCTGACTGTCCTGGGGTCCTGTGTTGTGTGGCTGACTGTCCTGGGGTCCTGTGTTGTGTGGCTGACTGTCCTGTGTTGTGTGGCTGACTGTCCCGGGGTCCTGTGTAGTGTGGCTGACTGTCCTGGGGTCCTGTGTTGTGTGGCTGACTGTCCTGGGGTCCTGTGTTGTGTGGCTGACTGTCCTGGGGTCCTGTGTAGTGTGGCTGACTGTCCCGGGGTCCTGTGTTGTGTGGCTGACTGTCCCGGGGTCCTGTGTAGTGTGGCTGACTGTCCCGGGGTCCTGTGTTGTGTGGCTGACTGTCCCGGGGTCCTGTGTTGTGTGGGTGACTGTCCTGGGGTCCTGTGTTGTGTGGCTGACTGTCCTGGGGTCCTGTGTTGTGTGGCTGATTGTCCTGTGTTGTGTGGCTGACTGTCCCGGGGTCCTGTGTAGTGTGGCTGACTGTCCCGGGGTCCTGTGTTGTGTGGCTGACTGTCCTGGGGTCCTGTGTTGTGTGGCTGACTGTCCTGTGTTGTGTGGCTGACTGTCCCGGGGTCCTGTGTTGTGTGGCTGACTGTCCTGGGGTCCTGTGTTGTGTGGCTGACTGTCCTGTGTTGTGTGGCTGACTGTCCCGGGGTCCTGTGTAGTGTGGCTGACTGTCCTGGGGTCCTGTGTTGTGTGGCTGACTGTCCCGGGGTCCTGTGTAGTGTGGCTGACTGTCCCAGGGGTCCTGTGTTGTGTGTCTGACTGTCCCAGGCGTCCTGTGTTGTGTGGCTGACTGTACGGGGTCCTGTGTAGTGTGGCTGACTGTCCTGGGGTCCTGTGTTGTGTGGCTGACTGTCCCGGGGTCCTGTGTAGTGTGGCTGACTGTCCCGGGGTCCTGTGTTGTGTGGCTGACTGTCCTGGGGTCCTGTATTGTGTGGCTGACTGTCCTGGGGTCCTGTGTTGTGTGGCTGACTATCCCGGGGTCCTGTGTTGTGTGGCTGACTGTCCCGGGGTCCTGTGTTGTGTGGCTGACTGTCCTGGGGTCCTGTGTTGTGTGGCTGACTGTCCTGGGGTCCTGTGTTGTGTGGCTGACTGTCCTGGGGTCCTGTGTTGTGTGGCTGACTGTCCTGGGGTCCTGTGTTGTGTGGCTGACTGTCCTGTGTAGTGTGGCTGACTGTCCCGGGGTCCTGTGTTGTGTGGCTGACTGTCCTGGGGTCCTGTGTTGTGTGGCTGATTGTCCTGTGTTGTGTGGCTGACTGTCCCGGGGTCCTGTGTAGTGTGGCTGACTGTCCCGGGGTCCTGTGTTGTGTGGCTGACTGTCCCGGGGTCCTGTGTTGTGTGGCTGACTGTCCCGGGGTCCTGTGTTGTGTGGCTGACTGTCCCGGGGTCCTGTGTAGTGTGGCTGACTGTCCCGGGGTCCTGTGTAGTGTGGCTGACTGTCCCGGGGTCCTGTGTAGTGTGGCTGACTGTCCCGGGGTCCTGTGTTGTGTGGCTGACTGTCCCGGGGTCCTGTGTAGTGTGGCTGACTGTCCCGGGGTCCTGTGTAGTGTGGCGGACTGTCCCGGGGTCCTGTGTTGTGTGGCTGACTGTCCCGGGGTCCTGTGTAGTGTGGCTGACTGTCCCGGGGTCCTGCGTTGTGTGGCTGACTGTCCCGGGGTCCTGTGTTGTGTGGCGGACTGTCCCGGGGTCCTGTGTTGTGTGGCTGACTGTCCCGGGGTCCTGTGTTGTGTGGCTGACTGTCCTGTGTAGTGTGGCTGACTGTCCCGGGGTCCTGTGTTGTGTGGCTGACTGTCCTGGGGTCCTGTGTTGTGTGGCTGATTGTCCTGTGTTGTGTGGCTGACTGTCCCGGGGTCCTGTGTAGTGTGGCTGACTGTCCCGGGGTCCTGTGTAGTGTGGCTGACTGTCCCGGGGTCCTGTGTAGTGTGGCTGACTGTCCCGGGGTCCTGTGTAGTGTGGCTGACTGTCCCGGGGTCCTGTGTAGTGTGGCGGACTGTCCCGGGGTCCTGTGTTGTGTGGCTGACTGTCCCGGGGTCCTGTGTTGTGTGGCTGACTGTCCCGGGGTCCTGTGTAGTGTGGCTGACTGTCCCGGGGTCCTGCGTTGTGTGGCTGACTGTCCCGGGGTCCTGTGTTGTGTGGCTGACTGTCCCGGGGTCCTGTGTTGTGTGGCTGACTGTCCCGGGGTCCTGTGTTGTGTGGCTGACTGTCCCGGGGTCCTGTGTTGTGTGGCTGACTGTCCCGGGGTCCTGTGTTGTGTGGCTGACTGTCCCGGGGTCCTGTGTTGTGTGGCTGACTGTCCTGGGGTCCTGTGTTGTGTGGCTGACTGTCCTGGGGTCCTGTGTTGTGTGGCTGACTGTCCTGTGTTGTGTGGCTGACTGTCCCGGGGTCCTGTGTAGTGTGGCTGACTGTCCTGGGGTCCTGTGTTGTGTGGCTGACTGTCCTGGGGTCCTGTGTAGTGTGGCTGACTATCCTGGGGTCCTGTGTAGTGTGGCTGACTATCCTGGGGTCCTGTGTTGTGTGGCTGACTATCCTGGGGTCCTGTGTTGTGTGGCTGACTGTCCCGGGGTCCTGTGTTGTGTGGCTGACTGTCCCGGGGTCCTGTGTTGTGTGGCTGACTGTCCCGGGGTCCTGTGTTGTGTGGCTGACTGTCCCGGGGTCCTGTGTTGTGTGGCTGACTGTCCTGGGGTCCTGTGTTGTGTGGCTGACTGTCCTGGGGTCCTGTGTTGTGTGGCTGATTGTCCTGTGTAGTGTGGCTGACTGTCCCGGGGTCCTGTGTTGTGTGGCTGACTGTCCCGGGGTCCTGTGTTGTGTGGCTGACTGTCCTGTGTTGTGTGGCTGACTGTCCCGTGGTCCTGTGTAGTGTGGCTGACTGTCCCGGGGTCCTGTGTTGTGTGGCTGACTGTCCCGGGGTCCTGTGTTGTGTGGCTGACTGTCCTGGGGTCCTGTGTTGTGTGGCTGATTGTCCTGTGTTGTGTGGCTGACTGTCCCGGGGTCCTGTGTAGTGTGGCTGACTGTCCCGGGGTCCTGTGTAGTGTGGCTGACTGTCCCGGGGTCCTGTGTAGTGTGGCTGACTGTCCCGGGGTCCTGTGTAGTGTGGCGGACTGTCCCGGGGTCCTGTGTTGTGTGGCTGACTGTCCCGGGGTCCTGTGTAGTGTGGCTGACTGTCCCGGGGTCCTGTGTAGTGTGGCTGACTGTCCCGGGGTCCTGCGTTGTGTGGCTGACTGTCCCGAGGTCCTGTGTTGTGTGGCTGACTGTCCCGGGGTCCTGTGTTGTGTGGCTGACTGTCCCGGGGTCCTGTGTTGTGTGGCTGACTGTCCCGGGGTCCTGTGTTGTGTGGCTGACTGTCCCGGGGTCCTGTGTTGTGTGGCTGACTGTCCCGGGGTCCTGTGTTGTGTGGCTGACTGTCCTGGGGTCCTGTGTTGTGTGGCTGACTGTCCTGGGGTCCTGTGTTGTGTGGCTGACTGTCCTGTGTTGTGTGGCTGACTGTCCCGGGTTCCTGTGTAGTGTGGCTGACTGTCCTGGGGTCCTGTGTTGTGTGGCTGACTGTCCTGGGGTCCTGTGTAGTGTGGCTGACTATCCTGGGGTCCTGTGTAGTGTGGCTGACTATCCTGGGGTCCTGTGTTGTGTGGCTGACTATCCTGGGGTCCTGTGTTGTGTGGCTGACTGTCCCGGGGTCCTGTGTTGTGTGGCTGACTGTCCCGGGGTCCTGTGTTGTGTGGCTGACTGTCCCGGGGTCCTGTGTTGTGTGGCTGACTGTCCCGGGGTCCTGTGTTGTGTGGCTGACTGTCCTGGGGTCCTGTGTTGTGTGGCTGACTGTCCTGGGGTCCTGTGTTGTGTGGCTGATTGTCCTGTGTAGTGTGGCTGACTGTCCCGGGGTCCTGTGTTGTGTGGCTGACTGTCCCGGGGTCCTGTGTTGTGTGGCTGACTGTCCTGTGTTGTGTGGCTGACTGTCCCGTGGTCCTGTGTAGTGTGGCTGACTGTCCCGGGGTCCTGTGTTGTGTGGCTGACTGTCCCGGGGTCCTGTGTTGTGTGGCTGACTGTCCCGGGGTCCTGTGTAGTGTGGCTGACTGTCCCGGGGTCCTGTGTTGTGTGGCTGACTGTCCCGGGGTCCTGTGTTGTGTGGCTGACTGTACGGGGTCCTGTGTAGTGTGGCTGACTGTCCTGGGGTCCTGTGTTGTGTGGTTGACTGTCCTGGGGTCCTGTGTAGTGTGGCTGACTGTCCCGGGGTCCTGTGTAGTGTGGCTGACTGTCCCGGGGTCCTGTGTAGTGTGGCTGACTGTCCCGGGGTCCTGTGTTGTGTGGCTGACTGTCCCGGGGTCCTGTGTTGTGTGGCTGACTGTCCCGGGGTCCTGTGTTGTGTGGCTGACTGTCCCGGGGTCCTGTGTTGTGTGGCTGACTGTCCTGGGGTCCTGTGTTGTGTGGCTGACTATCCTGGGGTCCTGTGTTGTGTGGCTGACTGTCCCGGGGTCCTGTGTTGTGTGGCTGACTGTCCCGGGGTCCTGTGTTGTGTGGCTGACTGTCCCGGGGTCCTGTGTTGTGTGGCTGACTGTCCTGGGGTCCTGTGTTTTGTGGCTGACTGTCCTGGGGTCCTGTGTTGTGTGGCTGACTGTCCTGTGTAGTGTGGCTGACTGTCCTGGGGTCCTTTGTTGAGTGGCTGACTGTCCTGGGCTCCTGTGTAGTGTGGCTGACTGTCCCGGGGTCCTGCGTTGTGTGGCTGACTGTCCCGAGGTCCTGTGTTGTGTGGCTGACTGTCCCGGGGTCCTGTGTAGTGTGGCTGACTGTCCCGGGGTCCTGTGTAGTGTGGCTGACTGTCCCGGGGTCCTGTGTAGTGTGGCTGACTGTCCCGGGGTCCTGTGTAGTGTGGCTGACTGTCCCGGGGTCCTGTGTAGTGTGGCGGACTGTCCCGGGGTCCTGTGTTGTGTGGCTGACTGTCCCGGGGTCCTGTGTAGTGTGGCTGACTGTCCCGGGGTCCTGTGTAGTGTGGCTGACTGTCCCGGGGTCCTGTGTTGTGTGGCTGACTGTCCCGGGGTCCTGTGTTGTGTGGCTGACTGTCCTGTGTTGTGTGGCTGACTGTCCCGTGGTCCTGTGTAGTGTGGCTGACTGTCCCGGGGTCCTGTGTTGTGTGGCTGACTGTCCCGGGGTCCTGTGTTGTGTGGCTGACTGTCCCGGGGTCCTGTGTAGTGTGGCTGACTGTCCCGGGGTCCTGTGTTGTGTGGCTGACTGTCCCGGGGTCCTGTGTTGTGTGGCTGACTGTACGGGGTCCTGTGTAGTGTGGCTGACTGTCCTGGGGTCCTGTGTTGTGTGGCTGACTGTCCTGGGGTCCTGTGTAGTGTGGCTGACTGTCCCGGGGTCCTGTGTAGTGTGGCTGACTGTCCCGGGGTCCTGTGTAGTGTGGCTGACTGTCCCGGGGTCCTGTGTTGTGTGGCTGACTGTCCCGGGGTCCTGTGTTGTGTGGCTGACTGTCCCGGGGTCCTGTGTTGTGTGGCTGACTGTCCCGGGGTCCTGTGTTGTGTGGCTGACTGTCCTGGGGTCCTGTGTTGTGTGGCTGACTATCCTGGGGTCCTGTGTTGTGTGGCTGACTGTCCCGGGGTCCTGTGTTGTGTGGCTGACTGTCCCGGGGTCCTGTGTTGTGTGGCTGACTGTCCCGGGGTCCTGTGTTGTGTGGCTGACTGTCCTGGGGTCCTGTGTTTTGTGGCTGACTGTCCTGGGGTCCTGTGTTGTGTGGCTGACTGTCCTGTGTAGTGTGGCTGACTGTCCTGGGGTCCTTTGTTGAGTGGCTGACTGTCCTGGGCTCCTGTGTAGTGTGGCTGACTGTCCCGGGGTCCTGCGTTGTGTGGCTGACTGTCCCGAGGTCCTGTGTTGTGTGGCTGACTGTCCCGGGGTCCTGTGTAGTGTGGCTGACTGTCCCGGGGTCCTGTGTAGTGTGGCTGACTGTCCCGGGGTCCTGTGTAGTGTGGCTGACTGTCCCGGGGTCCTGTGTAGTGTGGCGGACTGTCCCGGGGTCCTGTGTTGTGTGGCTGACTGTCCCGGGGTCCTGTGTAGTGTGGCTGACTGTCCCGGGGTCCTGTGTAGTGTGGCTGACTGTCCCGGGGTCCTGCGTTGTGTGGCTGACTGTCCCGAGGTCCTGTGTTGTGTGGCTGACTGTCCCGGGGTCCTGTGTTGTGTGGCTGACTGTCCCGGGGTCCTGTGTTGTGTGGCTGACTGTCCCGGGGTCCTGTGTTGTGTGGCTGACTGTCCCGGGGTCCTGTGTTGTGTGGCTGACTGTCCCGGGGTCCTGTGTTGTGTGGCTGACTGTCCTGGGGTCCTGTGTTGTGTGGCTGACTGTCCTGGGGTCCTGTGTTGTGTGGCTGACTGTCCTGTGTTGTGTGGCTGACTGTCCCGGGGTCCTGTGTAGTGTGGCTGACTGTCCTGGGGTCCTGTGTTGTGTGGCTGACTGTCCTGGGGTCCTGTGTAGTGTGGCTGACTATCCTGGGGTCCTGTGTAGTGTGGCTGACTATCCTGGGGTCCTGTGTAGTGTGGCTGACTATCCTGGGGTCCTGTGTAGTGTGGCTGACTATCCTGGGGTCCTGTGTTGTGTGGCTGACTATCCTGGGGTCTTGTGTTGTGTGGCTGACTGTCCCGGGGTCCTGTGTTGTGTGGCTGACTGTCCCGGGGTCCTGTGTTGTGTGGCTGACTGTCCCGGGGTCCTGTGTTGTGTGGCTGACTGTCCCGGGGTCCTGTGTTGTGTGGCTGACTGTCCTGGGGTCCTGTGTTGTGTGGCTGACTGTCCTGGGGTCCCTGTGTTGTGTGGCTGACTGTGTCCTGTGTTGTGTGGCTGACTGTCCCGGGGTCCTGTGTTGTGTGGCTGACTGTCCTGTGTTGTGTGGCTGACTGTCCCGTGGTCCTGTGTAGTGTGGCTGACTGTCCCGGGGTCCTGTGTTGTGTGGCTGACTGTCCCGGGGTCCTGTGTTGTGTGGCTGACTGTCCCGGGGTCCTGTGTAGTGTGGCTGACTGTCCCGGGGTCCTGTGTTGTGTGGCTGACTGTCCCGGGGTCCTGTGTTGTGTGGCTGACTGTCCCGGGGTCCTGTGAGTGTGGCTGACTGTCCCGGGGTCCTGTGTTGTGTGGCTGACTGTCCCGGGGTCCTGTGTTGTGTGGCTGACTGTACGGGGTCCTGTGTAGTGTGGCTGACTGTCCTGGGGTCCTGTGTTGTGTGGCTGACTGTCCTGGGGTCCTGTGTAGTGTGGCTGACTGTCCCGGGGTCCTGTGTAGTGTGGCTGACTGTCCCGGGGTCCTGTGTAGTGTGGCTGACTGTCCCGGGGTCCTGTGTTGTGTGGCTGACTGTCCCGGGGTCCTGTGTTGTGTGGCTGACTGTCCCGGGGTCCTGTGTTGTGTGGCTGACTGTCCCGGGGTCCTGTGTTGTGTGGCTGACTGTCCTGGGGTCCTGTGTTGTGTGGCTGACTATCCTGGGGTCCTGTGTTGTGTGGCTGACTGTCCCGGGGTCCTGTGTTGTGTGGCTGACTGTCCCGGGGTCCTGTGTTGTGTGGCTGACTGTCCTGGGGTCCTGTGTTGTGTGGCTGACTGTCCTGGGGTCCTGTGTTGTGTGGCTGACTGTCCTGTGTTGTGTGGCTGACTGTCCCGGGGTCCTGTGTTGTGTGGCTGACTGTCCCGGGGTCCTGTGTAGTGTGGCTGACTGTCCCGGGGTCCTGTGTAGTGTGGCTGACTGTCCCGGGGTCCTGTGTTGTGTGGCTGACTGTCCCGGGGTCCTGTGTAGTGTGGCTGACTGTCCCGAGGTCCTGTGTTGTGTGGCTGACTGTCCCGGGGTCCTGTGTTGTGTGGCTGACTGTCCCGGGGTCCTGTGTTGTGTGGCTGACTGTCCCGGGGTCCTGTGTTGTGTGGCTGACTGTCCCGGGGTCCTGTGTTGTGTGGCTGACTGTCCCGGGGTCCTGTGTTGTGTGGCTGACTGTCCTGGGGTCCTGTGTTGTGTGGCTGACTGTCCTGGGGTCCTGTGTTGTGTGGCTGATTGTCCTGTGTAGTGTGGCTGACTGTCCCGGGGTCCTGTGTTGTGTGGCTGACTGTCCCGGGGTCCTGTGTTGTGTGGCTGACTGTCCTGTGTTGTGTGGCTGACTGTCCCGTGGTCCTGTGTAGTGTGGCTGACTGTCCCGGGGTCCTGTGTTGTGTGGCTGACTGTCCCGGGGTCCTGTGTTGTGTGGCTGACTGTCCCGGGGTCCTGTGTAGTGTGGCTGACTGTCCCGGGGTCCTGTGTTGTGTGGCTGACTGTCCCGGGGTCCTGTGTTGTGTGGCTGACTGTACGGGGTCCTGTGTAGTGTGGCTGACTGTCCTGGGGTCCTGTGTTGTGTGGCTGACTGTCCTGGGGTCCTGTGTAGTGTGGCTGACTGTCCCGGGGTCCTGTGTAGTGTGGCTGACTGTCCCGGGGTCCTGTGTAGTGTGGCTGACTGTCCCGGGGTCCTGTGTTGTGTGGCTGACTGTCCCGGGGTCCTGTGTTGTGTGGCTGACTGTCCCGGGGTCCTGTGTTGTGTGGCTGACTGTCCCGGGGTCCTGTGTTGTGTGGCTGACTGTCCTGGGGTCCTGTGTTGTGTGGCTGACTATCCCGGGGTCCTGTGTTGTGTGGCTGACTGTCCCGGGGTCCTGTGTTGTGTGGCTGACTGTCCCGGGGTCCTGTGTTGTGTGGCTGACTGTCCCGGGGTCCTGTGTTGTGTGGCTGACTATCCTGGGGTCCTGTGTTGTGTGGCTGACTGTCCCGGGGTCCTGTGTTGTGTGGCTGACTGTCCCGGGGTCCTGTGTTGTGTGGCTGACTGTCCCGGGGTCCTGTGTTGTGTGGCTGACTGTCCTGGGGTCCTGTGTTTTGTGGCTGACTGTCCTGGGGTCCTGTGTTGTGTGGCTGACTGTCCTGTGTAGTGTGGCTGACTGTCCTGGGGTCCTTTGTTGAGTGGCTGACTGTCCTGGGCTCCTGTGTAGTGTGGCTGACTGTCCCGAGGTCCTGTGTTGTGTGGCTGACTGTCCCGGGGTCCTGTGTTGTGTGGCTGACTGTCCCGGGGTCCTGTGTTGTGTGGCTGACTGTCCCGGGGTCCTGTGTTGTGTGGCTGACTGTCCTGGGGTCCTGTGTTGTGTGACTGACTGTCCTGGGGTCCTGTGTTGTGTGGCTGACTGTCCTGGGGTCCTGTGTTGTGTGGCTGACTGTCCTGGGGTCCTGTTTTGTGTGGCTGACTGTCCTGGGGTCCTGTGTTGTGTGGCTGACTGTCCCGGGGTCCTGTGTTGTGTGGCTGACTGTCCTGGGGTCCTGTGTTGTGTGGCTGACTGTCCTGGGGTCCTGTGTTGTGTGGCTGACTGTCCTGTGTTGTGTGGCTGACTGTCCCAGGGTCCTGTGTAGTGTGGCTGACTGTCCTGGGGTCCTGTGTAGTGTGGCTGACTGTCCTGGGGTCCTGTGTTGTGTGGCTGACTGTCCTGGGGTCCTGTGTAGTGTGGCTGACTATCCTGGGGTCCTGTGTTGTGTGGCTGACTATCCTGGGGTCCTGTGTTGTGTGGCTGACTGTCCCGGGGTCCTGTGTTGTGTGGCTGACTGTCCTGGGGTCCTGTGTTGTGTGGCTGACTGTCCTGGGGTCCTGTGTTGTGTGGCTGACTGTCCTGTGTTGTGTGGCTGACTGTCCCGGGGTCCTGTGTAGTGTGGCTGACTGTCCTGGGGTCCTGTGTTGTGTGGCTGACTGTCCTGTGTTGTGTGGCTGACTGTCCTGGGGTCCTGTGTTGTGTGGCTGACTGTCCTGGGGTCCTGTGTAGCGTGGCTGACTGTCCTGGGGTCCTGTGTAGCGTGGCTGACTGTCCTGGGGTCCTGTGTTGTGTTGCTGACTGTCCTGTGTTGTGTGGCTGACTGTCCTGGGGTCCTGTGTTGTGTGGCTGACTGTCCCGGGGTCCTGTGTTGTGTGGCTGACTGTCCCGGGGTCCTGTGTTGTGTGGCTCACTGTCCCGGGGTCCTGTGTTGTGTGGCTGACTGTCCCGGGGTCCTGTGTTGTGTGGCTGACTGTCCCGGGGTCCTGTGCTGTGTGGCTGACTGTCCTGGGGTCCTGTGTAGTGTGGCTGACTGTCCTGGGGTCCTGTGTAGTGTGGCTGACTGTCCCGGGGTCCTGTGTTGTGTGGCTGACTGTCCCGGGGTCCTGTGTTGTGTGGCTGACTGTCCCGGGGTCCTGTGTTGTGTGGCTGACTGTCCTGGGGTCCTGTGTTGTGTGGCTGACTGTCCTGTGTTGTGTGGCTGACTGTCCCGGGGTCCTGTGTAGTGTGGCTGATTGTCCTGGGGTCCTGTGTTGTGTGGCTGACTGTCCTGGGGTCCTGTGTTGTGTGGCTGACTGTCCTGTGTTGTGTGGCTGACTGTCCTGGGGTCCTGGGTTGTGTGGCTGACTGTCCTGGGGTGTGTGGCTGACTGTCCTGTGTTGTGTGGCTGACTGTCCTGGGGTCCTGTGTTGTGTGGCTGACTGTCCTGTGTTGTGTGGCTGACTGTCCTGTGTTGTGTGGCTGACTGTCCTGGGGTCCTGTGTTGTGTGGCTGACTGTCCTGGGGTCCTGTGTTGTGTGGCTGACTGTCCTGGGGTCCTGTGTTGTGTGGCTGACTGTCCTGTGTTGTGTGGCTGACTGTCCTGTGTTGTGTGGCTGACTGTCCTGTGTTGTGTGGCTGACTGTCCTGGGGTCCTGTGTTGTGTGGCTGACTGTCCTGGGGTCCTGTGTTGTGTGGCTGACTGTCCTGGGGTCCTGTGTTGTGTGGCTGACTGCACCGGGGTCCTGTGTTGTGTGGCTGACTGTCCTGGGGTCCTGTGTTGTGTGGCTGACTGCACCGGGGTCCTGTGTTGTGTGGCTGACTGTCCTGGGGTCCTGTGTTGTGTGGCTGACTGTCCTGGGGTCCTGTGTTGTGTGGCTGACTGTCCCGGGGTCCTGTGTTGTGTGGCTGACTGTCCTGGGGTCCTGTGTTGTGTGGCTGACTGTCCTGGGGTCCTGTGTTGTGTGGCTGACTGTCCCGGGGTCCTGTGTTGTGTGGCTGACTGTCCTGGGGTCCTGTGTTGTGTGGCTGACTGTCCTGGGGTCCTGTGTTGTGTGGCTGACTGTAATGGTGTCCTGTGTAGTGTGGCTGACTGTCCCGGGGTCCTGTGTAGTGTGGCTGACTGTCCCGGGGTCCTGTGTAGTGTGGCTGACTGTCCCGGGGTCCTGTGTTGTACAGTACCAGTGAAAAGTCTGGATACACCCACTCAAGGGTTTTTCTTTATTTTTACTATTTTCTACACTGTAGAATAATAGTGAAGACATCAAAACTATGAAATAACACATATGGAATCATGTAGGAGCCAAAAAAAGTGTTAAACAAATCAAAATAAATGTTATATTCTTGAAAGTAGCCAACCTTTGCCTCGATGACAGCTTTGCACTCTTCCATACGTGTTATTTCATAGTGTTGATGTCTTCACTAGTCAGTCAGACTACAGACTAATACAGAGAGTATGGATGGGATTGGGGCAGAGCTGCATTTACACATTTGGATAACATGAAGATATTTTCAGCATATTCTTAATGAAATAAACAAATCTTTAAATGGTCAGTTTCACAGACAGAGTAAGCCTTGGACCAAGAAGTTCTCAATCGGGACTCTCCATCGAAAATAGTGTTTTTAGTCCTTAGATTTAGATGTTGTGTAGGACCGCCCCCTTGTGGTCGTTGATGGGACAGTTGGTTCCTGCCTGCGTTCATTTCAACGATGTGAAACCAAACATACGGACGTCAACATACATAAACAAACACCTACCTGTATTTTCCTGTCCTCACTTGGACACCCTTCATTCCACAGTGTTGGGCCCCGCCCACATCATTCACCAGATCGTCACCAATCATCAGAGTCTGACAGGAGGAGAGAGAAAGGAGAGAGACAGAAAGAGAGCAGTAGGAGAGAGAGAGAGACAGAAAGGAGAGAGAGACAGAAAGAAGAGAGAGACAGAAAGGAGAGAGAAATGAGAGAGACAGAAAGGAGAGAGAAATGAGAGAGACAGAAAGGAGAGAGAAATGAGAGAGACAGAAAGAGAGCAGTAGGAGAGAGAGAGAGACAGAAAGGAGAGAGAGACAGAAAGAAGAGAGAGACAGAAAGGAGAGAGAAATGAGAGAGACAGAAAGGAGAGAGAAATGAGAGAGACAGAAAGGAGAGAGAAATGAGAGAGACAGAAAGGAGAGAGAAATGAGAGAGACAGAAAGGAGAGAGAAATGAGAGAGACAGAAAGGAGAGAGAAATGAGAGAGACAGAAAGAGAGCAGGAGGATGGCTCAGAATCCTTTTTAACTGAATGTGTGTGCTGGATTTAGTTTTTAAACCTACCTGGTGTGACTGAACCCCAATGTCATCTAGAACTTTCTGAAAGAACATGGGGTCTGGCTTCCCGATGACCTCAGCTTCTACATCACAGGCATACTGATGGAGAGAAACACAACGACCTCAGCTTCTACATCACAGGCATACTGATGGAGAGAAACAACGACGACCTCAGCTTCTACATCACAGGCATACTGATGGAGAGAAACACAACGACCTCAGCTTCTACATCACAGGCATACTGATGGAGAGAAACACAACGACCTCAGCTTCTACATCACAGGCATACTGATGGAGAGAAACACAACGACCCCTCAGCTTCTACATCACAGGCATACTGATGGAGAGAAACACAACGACCTCAGGCATACTGATGGAGAGAAACACAACGACCTCAGCTTCTACATCACAGGCATACAGATGGAGAGAAACACAACGACCTCAGCTTCTACATCACAGGCATACTGATGGAGAGAAACACAACGACCTCAGCTTCTACATCACAGGCATACTGATGGAGAGAAACACAACGACCTCAGCTTCTACATCACAGGCATACTGATGGAGAGAAACACAACGACCCCTCAGCTTCTACATCACAGGCATACTGATGGAGAGAAACACAACGACCTCAGCTTCTACATCACAGGCATACTGATGGAGAGAAACACAACGACCTCAGCTTCTACATCACAGGCATACAGATGGAGAGAAACACAACGACCTCAGCTTCTACATCACAGGCATACTGATGGAGAGAAACACAATGACCCCTCAGCTTCTACATCACAGGCATACTGATGGAGAGAAACACAACGACCTCAGCTTCTACATCACAGGCATACTGATGGAGAGAAACACAACAACCCCTCAGCTTCTACATCACAGGCATACTGATGGAGAGAAACACAACGACCCCTCAGCTTCTACATCACAGGCATACTGATGGAGAGAAACAACGACGACCTCAGCTTCTACATCACAGGCATACTGATGGAGAGAAACACAACGACCTCAGCTTCTACATCACAGGCATACTGATGGAGAGAAACACAACGACGACCTCAGCTTCTACATCACAGGCATACTGATGGAGAGAAACACAACGACCTCAGCTTCTACATCACAGGCATACTGATGGAGAGAAACACAACGACCTCAGCTTCTACATCACAGGCATACTGATGGAGAGAAACACAACGACCTCAGCTTCTACATCACAGGCATACTGATGGAGAGAAACACAATGACCCCTCAGCTTCTACATCACAGGCATACTGATGGAGAGAAACAACGACGACCTCAGCTTCTACATCACAGGCATACTGATGGAGAGAAACAACGACGACCTCAGCTTCTACATCACAGGCATACTGATGGAGAGAAACAACGACGACCTCAGCTTCTACATCACAGGCATACTGATGGAGAGAAACACAATGACCCCTCAGCTTCTACATCACAGGCATACTGATGGAGAGAAACAACGACGACCTCAGCTTCTACATCACAGGCATACTGATGGAGAGAAACACAACGACGACCTCAGCTTCTACATCACAGGCATACTGATGGAGAGAAACAACGACGACCTCAGCTTCTACATCACAGGCATACTGATGGAGAGAAACACAACAACCCCTCAGCTTCTACATCACAGGCATACTGATGGAGAGAAACACAACGACCCCTCAGCTTCTACATCACAGGCATACTGATGGAGAGAAACAACGACGACCTCAGCTTCTACATCACAGGCATACTGATGGAGAGAAACACAACGACCCCTCAGCTTCTACATCACAGGCATACTGATGGAGAGAAACACAACAACCCCTCAGCTTCTACATCACAGGCATACTGATGGAGAGAAACACAATGACCCCTCAGCTTCTACATCACAGGCATACTGATGGAGAGAAACACAACGACCCCTCAGCTTCTACATCACAGGCATACTGATGGAGAGAAACACAACGACCTCAGCTTCTACATCACAGGCATACTGATGGAGAGAAACACAACGACCCCTCAGCTTCTACATCACAGGCATACTGATGGAGAGAAACAACGACGACCTCAGCTTCTACATCACAGGCATACTGATGGAGAGAAACACAACGACGACCTCAGCTTCTACATCACAGGCATACTGATGGAGAGAAACAACGACGACCTCAGCTTCTACATCACAGGCATACTGATGGAGAGAAACACAACGACGACCTCAGCTTCTACATCACAGGCATACTGATGGAGAGAAACACAACGACCCCTCAGCTTCTACATCACAGGCATACTGATGGAGAGAAACACAACGACCTCAGCTTCTACATCACAGGCATACTGATGGAGAGAAACACAACGACCTCAGCTTCTACATCAGAGGCATACTGATGGAGAGAAACACAACGACCCCTCAGCTTCTACATCACAGGCATACTGATGGAGAGAAACACAACGACCTCAGCTTCTACATCACAGGCATACTGATGGAGAGAAACACAACGACCTCAGCTTCTACATCACAGGCATACTGATGGAGAGAAACAACGACGACCTCAGCTTCTACATCACAGGCATACTGATGGAGAGAAACACAACAACCCCTCAGCTTCTACATCACAGGCATACTGATGGAGAGAAACACAACGACCCCTCAGCTTCTACATCACAGGCATACTGATGGAGAGAAACACAACGACCCCTCAGCTTCTACATCACAGGCATACTGATGGAGAGAAACACAACGACCTCAGCTTCTACATCACAGGCATACTGATGGAGAGAAACACAACGACGACCTCAGCTTCTACATCACAGGCATACTGATGGAGAGAAACACAACGACGACCTCAGCTTCTACATCACAGGCATACTGATGGAGAGAAACACAACGACCCCTCAGCTTCTACATCACAGGCATACTGATGGAGAGAAACACAACGACCTCAGCTTCTACATCAGAGGCATACTGATGGAGAGAAACACAACGACCCCTCAGCTTCTACATCACAGGCATACTGATGGAGAGAAACACAACGACCCCTCAGCTTCTACATCACAGGCATACTGATGGAGAGAAACACAACGACCTCAGCTTCTACATCACAGGCATACTGATGGAGAGAAACACAACGACCTCAGCTTCTACATCACAGGCATACTGATGGAGAGAAACACAACGACCCCTCAGCTTCTACATCACAGGCATACTGATGGAGAGAAACACAACGACCTCAGCTTCTACATCACAGGCATACTGATGGAGAGAAACACAACGACCTCAGCTTCTACATCACAGGCATACAGATGGAGAGAAACACAACGACCTCAGCTTCTACATCACAGGCATACTGATGGAGAGAAACACAATGACCCCTCAGCTTCTACATCACAGGCATACTGATGGAGAGAAACACAACGACCTCAGCTTCTACATCACAGGCATACTGATGGAGAGAAACACAACAACCCCTCAGCTTCTACATCACAGGCATACTGATGGAGAGAAACACAACGACCCCTCAGCTTCTACATCACAGGCATACTGATGGAGAGAAACAACGACGACCTCAGCTTCTACATCACAGGCATACTGATGGAGAGAAACACAACGACCTCAGCTTCTACATCACAGGCATACTGATGGAGAGAAACACAACGACGACCTCAGCTTCTACATCACAGGCATACTGATGGAGAGAAACACAACGACCTCAGCTTCTACATCACAGGCATACTGATGGAGAGAAACACAACGACCTCAGCTTCTACATCACAGGCATACTGATGGAGAGAAACACAACGACCTCAGCTTCTACATCACAGGCATACTGATGGAGAGAAACACAATGACCCCTCAGCTTCTACATCACAGGCATACTGATGGAGAGAAACAACGACGACCTCAGCTTCTACATCACAGGCATACTGATGGAGAGAAACAACGACGACCTCAGCTTCTACATCACAGGCATACTGATGGAGAGAAACAACGACGACCTCAGCTTCTACATCACAGGCATACTGATGGAGAGAAACACAATGACCCCTCAGCTTCTACATCACAGGCATACTGATGGAGAGAAACAACGACGACCTCAGCTTCTACATCACAGGCATACTGATGGAGAGAAACACAACGACGACCTCAGCTTCTACATCACAGGCATACTGATGGAGAGAAACAACGACGACCTCAGCTTCTACATCACAGGCATACTGATGGAGAGAAACACAACAACCCCTCAGCTTCTACATCACAGGCATACTGATGGAGAGAAACACAACGACCCCTCAGCTTCTACATCACAGGCATACTGATGGAGAGAAACAACGACGACCTCAGCTTCTACATCACAGGCATACTGATGGAGAGAAACACAACGACCCCTCAGCTTCTACATCACAGGCATACTGATGGAGAGAAACACAACAACCCCTCAGCTTCTACATCACAGGCATACTGATGGAGAGAAACACAATGACCCCTCAGCTTCTACATCACAGGCATACTGATGGAGAGAAACACAACGACCCCTCAGCTTCTACATCACAGGCATACTGATGGAGAGAAACACAACGACCTCAGCTTCTACATCACAGGCATACTGATGGAGAGAAACACAACGACCCCTCAGCTTCTACATCACAGGCATACTGATGGAGAGAAACAACGACGACCTCAGCTTCTACATCACAGGCATACTGATGGAGAGAAACACAACGACGACCTCAGCTTCTACATCACAGGCATACTGATGGAGAGAAACAACGACGACCTCAGCTTCTACATCACAGGCATACTGATGGAGAGAAACAACGACGACCTCAGCTTCTACATCACAGGCATACTGATGGAGAGAAACACAACGACCCCTCAGCTTCTACATCACAGGCATACTGATGGAGAGAAACACAACGACCTCAGCTTCTACATCACAGGCATACTGATGGAGAGAAACACAACGACCTCAGCTTCTACATCACAGGCATACTGATGGAGAGAAACACAACGACCCCTCAGCTTCTACATCACAGGCATACTGATGGAGAGAAACACAACGACCTCAGCTTCTACATCACAGGCATACTGATGGAGAGAAACACAACGACCTCAGCTTCTACATCACAGGCATACTGATGGAGAGAAACAACGACGACCTCAGCTTCTACATCACAGGCATACTGATGGAGAGAAACACAACGACCCCTCAGCTTCTACATCACAGGCATACTGATGGAGAGAAACACAACGACCCCTCAGCTTCTACATCACAGGCATACTGATGGAGAGAAACACAACGACCCCTCAGCTTCTACATCACAGGCATACTGATGGAGAGAAACACAACGACCTCAGCTTCTACATCACAGGCATACTGATGGAGAGAAACACAACGACGACCTCAGCTTCTACATCACAGGCATACTGATGGAGAGAAACACAACGACGACCTCAGCTTCTACATCACAGGCATACTGATGGAGAGAAACACAACGACCCCTCAGCTTCTACATCACAGGCATACTGATGGAGAGAAACACAACGACCTCAGCTTCTACATCACAGGCATACTGATGGAGAGAAACACAACGACCCCTCAGCTTCTACATCACAGGCATACTGATGGAGAGAAACACAACGACCCCTCAGCTTCTACATCACAGGCATACTGATGGAGAGAAACACAACGACCTCAGCTTCTACATCACAGGCATACTGATGGAGAGAAACACAACGACCTCAGCTTCTACATCACAGGCATACTGATGGAGAGAAACACAACGACCCCTCAGCTTCTACATCACAGGCATACTGATGGAGAGAAACACAACGACCTCAGCTTCTACATCACAGGCATACTGATGGAGAGAAACACAACGACCTCAGCTTCTACATCACAGGCATACTGATGGAGAGAAACACAACGACCCCTCAGCTTCTACATCACAGGCATACTGATGGAGAGAAACACAACGACCTCAGCTTCTACATCACAGGCATACTGATGGAGAGAAACACAACGACGACCTCAGCTTCTACATCACAGGCATACTGATGGAGAGAAACACAACGACCTCAGCTTCTACATCACAGGCATACTGATGGAGAGAAACACAACGACCTCAGCTTCTACATCACAGGCATACTGATGGAGAGAAACACAACGACCTCAGCTTCTACATCACAGGCATACTGATGGAGAGAAACACAACGACCCCTCAGCTTCTACATCACAGGCATACTGATGGAGAGAAACACAACGACCTCAGCTTCTACATCACAGGCATACTGATGGAGAGAAACACAACGACCTCAGCTTCTACATCACAGGCATACTGATGGAGAGAAACACAACGACGACCTCAGCTTCTACATCACAGGCATACTGATGGAGAGAAACACAACGACCCCTCAGCTTCTACATCACAGGCATACTGATGGAGAGAAACACAACGACCTCAGCTTCTACATCACAGGCATACTGATGGAGAGAAACACAACGACCCCTCAGCTTCTACATCACAGGCATACTGATGGAGAGAAACACAACGACCTCAGCTTCTACATCACAGGCATACTGATGGAGAGAAACACAACGACCTCAGCTTCTACATCACAGGCATACTGATGGAGAGAAACACAACGACCTCAGCTTCTACATCACAGGCATACTGATGGAGAGAAACACAACGACCTCAGCTTCTACATCACAGGCATACTGATGGAGAGAAACACAACGACCTCAGCTTCTACATCACAGGCATACTGATGGAGAGAAACACAACGACCTCAGCTTCTACATCACAGGCATACTGATGGAGAGAAACACAACGACCTCAGCTTCTACATCACAGGCATACTGATGGAGAGAAACACAACGACCCCTCAGCTTCTACATCACAGGCATACTGATGGAGAGAAACACAACGACCCCTCAGCTTCTACATCACAGGCATACTGATGGAGAGAAACACAACGACCCCTCAGCTTCTACATCACAGGCATACTGATGGAGAGAAACACAACGACCTCAGCTTCTACATCACAGGCATACTGATGGAGAGAAACACAACGACCCCTCAGCTTCTACATCACAGGCATACTGATGGAGAGAAACAACAACCTCAGCTTCTACATCACAGGCATACTGATGGAGAGAAACAACGACGACCTCAGCTTCTACATCACAGGCATACTGATGGAGAGAAACACAACGACCCCTCAGCTTCTACATCACAGGCATACTGATGGAGAGAAACACAACGACCTCAGCTTCTACATCACAGGCATACTGATGGAGAGAAACAACGACGACCGTTGAAACAGAGATGACTGAGTTCCCACAAAGGTCTGGGGGAGATATCAACGTGCTTTGACTTAAACAAATAAAATGTTTTTATAAGTAGGTGAGTTTGACTTTAAAAAAAAAAATATATATATATATATATATATATATATATATAATATATATATATATATATATATATATATATATATATATATTTATTTATTTTATACGCTCATCTGTTACTGTCACTTTGTCATATTGTTTTCTAATATCTTTTCATTTTTGTTTTGAATGTTAATAATTGTAAAATAAAATATATATTTTTTAAACTCACCCACTGTGTGTGTGTAGTGTAATATCACCCACCTCCAATGCCTTCATGTAAACCCCAACATCCAGGTTCAGGCCTTCATCCTCTTTGTAGTACTTCCTGTAAAGATCACACAGTGGACCTCAGGGTTAAAGTAGAGCTGTAGGTAACTTCCTGTAAAGATCACACAGTGGACCTCAGGGTTAAAGTAGAGCTGTAGGTAACTTCCTGTAAAGATCACACAGTGGACCTCAGGGTTAAAGTAGAGCTGTAGGTCACTTCCTGTAAAGATCACACAGTGGACCTCAGGGTTAAAGTAGAGGTAACTTCCTATAAAGATCACACAGTGGACCTCAGGGTTAAAGCAGAGGTAACTTCCTGTAAAGATCACACAGTGGACCTCAGGGTTAAAGTAGAGCTGTAGGTCACTTCCTATTAAGATCACACAGTGGACCTCAGGGTTAAAGTAGAGCTGTAGGTAACTTCCTGTAAAGATCACACAGTGGACCTCAGGGTTAAAGTAGAGGTCACTTCCTATAAATATCACACAGTGGACCTCAGGGTTAAAGTAGAGGTAACTTCCTATAAAGATCACACAGTGGACCTCAGGGTTAAAGTAGAGGTAACTTCCTGTAAAGATCACACAGTGGACCTCAGGGTTAAAGTAGAGGTCACTTCCTATAAAGATCACACAGTGGACCTCAGGGTTAAAGTAGAGCTGTAGGTCACTTCCTGTAAAGATCACACAGTGGACCTCAGGGTTAAAGTAGAGCTGTAGGTCACTTCCTATAAAGATCACACAGTGGACCTCAGGGTTAAAGTAGAGCTGTAGGTCACTTCCTGTAAAGATCACACAGTGGACCTCAGGGTTAAAGTAGAGCTGTAGGTCACTTCCTATAAAGATCACACAGTGGACCTCAGGGTTAAAGTAGAGCTGTAGGTCACTTCCTATAAAGATCACACAGTGGACCTCAGGGTTAAAGTAGAGCTGAAGGTAACTTCCTGTAAAGATCACACAGTGGACCTCAGGGTTAAAGTAGAGGTCACTTCCTGTAAAGATCACACAGTGGACCTCAGGGTTAAAGTAGAGCTGTAGGTCACTTCCTGTAAAGATCACACAGTGGACCTCAGGGTTAAAGTAGAGCTGTAGGTCACTTCCTGTAAAGATCACACAGTGGACCTCAGGGTTAAAGTAGAGCTGTAGGTCACTTCCTGTAAAGATCACACAGTGGACCTCAGGGTTAAAGTAGAGGTCACTTCCTATAAAGATCACACAGTGGACCTCAGGGTTAAAGTAGAGGTCACTTCCTGTAAAGATCACACAGTGGACCTCAGGGTTAAAGTAGAGCTGAAGGAATATCCTTCTGAATAAATCAGGCCTTTATTACTGGGTTGTTACTACACGATAATAACATTATTATCCAAGAAAAAAGTGAGTGAGTGAGTGAGTGAGTGAGAGAGAGAGATCACACCTACCCTCTGCCCAGAGAGAACAGTACTGGTTTCTCCAGCCCTATGAGAACTCTGAAGGCATCGTTGAGGTTCTGGTAGGAGAACTTCTCTGCTGCGTCTCCTATGACAACACAGTTTGGGTTGGCCTTTTCAACACTGTCAAACTCAGGGACAACACCTGCAACGAACCAAACAAACACGGTATACATGATCACTTTGTATAGAAATAGACACATTTAAATAAATAAAGAGACATGCTAGGTAAGAGACAGGCTAGGTAAGAGACAGGCTAGGTAAGAGCCAGGCTAGGTAAGAGCCAGGCTAGGTAAGAGCCAGGCTAGGTAAGAGACAGGCTAGGTAAGAGACAGGCTAGGTAAGAGACAGGCTAGGTAAGAGCCAGGCTAGGTAAGAGCCAGGCTAGGTAAGAGACAGGCTAGGTAAGAGACAGGCTAGGTAAGAGACAGGCTAGGTAAGAGACAGGCTAGGTAAGAGACAGGCTAGGTAAGAGACAGGCTAGGTAAGAGTAGCTGTGTGTGTGTGTGTGTGTGTGTGTGAAACTTGTGAGCTGTGGAAAGATTCTCTTAATGTACAATAAACATCATTTGGGGGCTCCCGAGTGGCACAGCTGTCTAAGGCACTGCATCTCAGTGCTTGAGGCATCACTACAGACACCTTGGTTCAATTCCAGGCTGTATCACAACCGGCCGTGAGTCCCATAGGGCGACGCACAATTGGCCCCAGCGTCGCCCGGGTTTGGCCGGGTTTTGGCCCGTCATCGTAAATAAGAATTTGTTCTTAAAACTGTCTTGCCTAGTTAAATAAATAAAAAGTTACATTTAAAAAATACATAATTAACATCAATCAATACCGTCATAGACCAGCAGGTGGGGTCGTAGCCCCCTCTCCTTCAGGACAGCCACGGCAGCCGGGGCTGGAGAGAACACCTCAGACACACAGATATCAAAGCCCATCCTCTGCAGCTTGGCTACAAACACCTCCCGTGTGGCCTGGGTCTCGTTGGTACAGAAACGCACCTGCAGGTCCGAGGCCTTTAGCCTGTACGGAGAAAGCTCTTTTGGACATAATCCATTTTTTAACATTTAACATTCGAGTCGTTTGGGCAGATGATGTTATTCAGAGCGATTTACAGTAAAGTGTATTCATCATAAATTAGCTAGGTGAGACGACCGCAAATCTCAAGTCATAGTCAGGAAGTGTTCCTCAATGTAGTCAGGGAGTGTTCCTCAATGTAGTCAGGGAGTGTTCCTCAATGTAGTCAGGGAGTGTTCCTCAATGTAGTCAGGGAGTGTTCCTCAATGTAGTCAGGGAGTGTTCCTCAATGTAGTCAGGGAGTGTTCCTCAATGTAGTCAGGGAGTGTTCCTCAATGTAGTCAGGAAATGTCCCTCAATGTAGTCAGGAAATGTCCCTCAATGTAGTCAGGAAATGTTCCTCAATGTAGTCAGGAAGTGTTCCTCAATGTAGTCAGGAAGTGTTCCTCAATGTAGTCAGGAAGTGTTCCTCAATGTAGTCAGGAAATGTTCCTCAATGTAGTCAGGAAGTGTTCCTCAATGTAGTCAGGAAGTGTTCCTCAATGTAGTCAGGAAATGTTCCTCAATGTAGTCAGGAAATGTTCCTCAATGTAGTCAGGAAATGTTCCTCAATGTAGTCAGGAAATGTTCCTCAATGTAGTCAGGAAGTGTTCCTCAACGTAGTCAGGAAGTGTTCCTCAACGTAGTCATGAACACAGTCAGTGATAGTATGAAAAGACAAGTCAAGTGTACATTCATTATTATTATTATGTTTTTGCGTTATGGGATTTAATCAAGACATTTTGATAACCTCATTCACCAAACACTTCCTTATATGCGCTATGCAAAGTTATCCAGGGGAAGAGGTTTTATTACCATGGGGTTGTAGTTCTTCCGTTTTAAATCAAGGATACTATTTCTCCATGTACCTGCTGGTAGTAAGTACAGGTGAGTTTTCTGTTCTAATAGGAGGTTGACATTATAACCTTGGTTAGACTACAGAACAGATACATTACTAATAGGAGGTTGATATTATAACCTTGGTTAGACTACAGAACAGATACATTACTAATAGGAGGTTGATATTATAACCTTGGTTAGACTACAGAACAGATACATTACTAATAGGAGGTTGACATTATAACCTTGGTTGGACTACAGAACAGATACATTACTAATAGGGTTGATATTATAACCTTGGTTAGACTACAGAACAGATACATTACTAATAGGAGGTTGATATTATAACCTTGGTTAGACTACAGAACAGATACATTACTAATAGGGGGTTGATATTATAACCTTGGTTAGACTACAGAACAGATACATTACTAATAGGGTTGATATTATAACCTTGGTTAGACTACAGAACAGATACATTACTAATAGGAGGTTGACATTATAACCTTGGTTAGACTACAGAACAGATACATTACTAATAGGGTTGATATTATAACCTTGGTTAGACTACAGAACAGATACATTACTAATAGGAGGTTGATATTATAACCTTGGTTAGACTACAGAACAGATACATTACTAATAGGGTTGATATTATAACCTTGGTTAGACTACAGAACAGATACATTACTAATAGGAGGTTGATATTATAACCTTGGTTAGACTACAGAACAGATACATTACTAATAGGGTTGATATTATAACCTTGGTTAGACTACAGAACAGATACATTACTAATAGGAGGTTGACATTATAACCTTGGTTAGACTACAGAACAGATACATTACTAATAGGAGGTTGACATTATAACCTTGGTTAGACTACAGAACAGATACATTACTAATAGGAGGTTGATATTATAACCTTGGTTAGACTACAGAACAGATACATTACTAATAGGAGGTTGACATTATAACCTTGGTTAGACTGCAGAACAGATACAGTGAAACAACATTTTCTACTTTATTCTGAACCAAAAAAAAAAACAACCCCAGAAGAGAAATAGAAACAAACCCAATCATTAGGATACAATGAACCTCTGCATGTCTCGTCCCGAAAAGGACATTCAACTGATCTGCACGTTTACACATTACATTTATTTTTGTATGTCATTGGGATTGTAGAAATAATGTATTCAAGTGCTTCAGTGAGTGACAGCTCTGAAGCAATCTTGCCACCACACCCCCTTATCAGTTTTGAACGTTTGACATTAGGTTAGACAGCAGACTGACCCCGCTAAAAACCAGACTCACCTGAGACTAACCCATTCCATAGTTAAACAGCATTCAGAACCGAACTTAAGACGTGTAAATGAAGTGTCATATAGCTGTTGAAGAGCTGTAATAGAGCTTCCTGTTTCTGCAGTATATCATGTGTGTTCTGCTACTACATTTCAATATGAACGAATCTAAAGGCTAAATCGTTGTAGTACCATCGTTGCTGATGTGTAAAACCTCACTTTGCTCACTGCTACCTATGGAGACAGTCATATAAAAACGCCACACGTCTAAAGACTATGAATACAAGCTTTCCAACAGGTGTCGACCATACCGAAAAGGAGTGAAAACACGAGAGTTGACTAGGAACCGATGAGCTCAATCTCAAACCAGAACAACCACACGGCCGCTTCACTGCTGGCTGCCGATCGGTAATAGATTTGCCCCGGTAATAAATCATTATTATTTGCATATTTAGAACATGCAACATTTCTATCTGAAGGAGTCTGGCTAATAATATGTTTCCACCCGGACCCACTGTCCCGAAACAGTGTCCGTCCTCTGAATGCCACTGGACATAGCTCGACGTCTACCTAGTAGCTTACCTAACTAACCTCCTCACCTTTTCACCGCTTCTACGGAGCCTGGAATTGGTGTGCCGCCGTCTTCTCCAGCATCATATAACACGCCGCACATGTCTAAAATCACACCTTTCAGACTTTTGACGGAGTCTTCCCAGCTGGTAGCTGCCATGACGAAAAAGTGACACAGTAAAAAGAGCTGATTCTTCTTCTTCTTCTTCTGGATCGCATCCAACGTTCAGCTGCGTACACCGCCACCTACTGTACTGGAGTGGGAGGCAGGTCACAGCATAGCTACATTAAATTATCTTCATTATTCCTGTTCCTCTGAAAAATTTAAATAGCGCCCTAGACAACATCACCTACACTCATTAAAACCCCACTACCCAAATCCACTACCTTGATCCTATCTGTTCCTGCACCATGCCAACGGCCTGGGAGGACAGGACACCACCACTCATTAAAACCCACTGCCTCATTCCACTACATAGTTACATGTACGCTGACAACGCTGCACCTTGGTCCTCATCCTTCAACAGCCGTGACACTAAAGCGTTGCCTTCACTGATTCAACTGCCCCCAACTCCTTTCTCACCCACCTTCACTGATTCAACTGCCCCCAACTCCTTTCTCACCCACCTTCACTGATTCAACTGCCCCCAACTCCTTTCTCACCCACCTTCACTGATTCAACTGCCCCCAACTCCTTTCTCACCCACCTTCACTGATTCAACTGCCCCCAACTCCTTTCTCACCCACCTTCACTGCTTCAACTGCCCCCAACTCCTTTCTCACCCAGCCTGAAACCACAACTGGATCAGCCAAAAGCCAAAGGTCCACTTTCTCCAACCATGTCACTCCAACTGGTCCAGAATGTTCTCTACCTGGAGTATTTATATTGACCCCCACCCCCCCAACTTTGACCCCTCCCCAACTTTGACCCCCCCCCCCCCCCAGCTTTGACCCCTCCCCAACTTTGACCCTCCCACCTTTGACCCCCCCCCCCCCAACTTTGACCTCCCCTCCCCAACTTTGACCCCCCCAGCTTTGAACCCCCACCAACTTTGACCCCCCCAGCTTTGAACCCCCCCCAACTTTGACCCCCCCACCTTTGACCCCCCCCAACTTTGACCCACCCTAGCTTTGAACCCCCCCCCAACTTTGACCCCCCCAGCTTTGAACCCCCCCAACTTTGAACCCCCCCAACTTTGACCCCCCCACCTTTGACCCCCCCCAACTTTGACCCACCCTAGCTTTGACCCCCCCCAACTTTGACCCCCTCACCTTTGTTTTTACACTGCTGCTACTATCTGTTTATTCTCTATGCATAGTCACTGTACCCTACCTACATGTACAAATTACCTCGACTAACCTGCACCCCCGCCCATTGACTCTGTACTGGTACCCCCTGTATATAGCCTCCACATTGACTCTGTACTGGTACCCCCTGTATATAGCCTCCACATTGACTCTGTACCGGTACCCCCTGTATATAGCCTCCACATTGACTCTGTACCGGTACCCCCTGTATATAGCCTCCACATTGACTCTGTACCGGTACCCCCTGTATATAGCCTCCACATTGACTCTGTACCGGTACCCCCTGTATATAGCCTCCACATTGACTCTGTACCGGTACCCCCTGTATATAGCCTCCACATTGACTCTGTACTGGTACCCCCTGTATATAGCCTCCACATTGACTCTGTACCGGTACCCCCTGTATATAGCCTCCACATTGACTCTGTACCGGTACCCCCTGTATATAGCTCCACATTGACTCTGTACCGGTACCCCCTGTATATAGCCTCCACATTGACTCTGTACCGGTACCCCCTGTATATAGCCTCCACATTGACTCTGTACCGGTACCCCCTGTATATAGCCTCCACATTGACTCTGTACCGGTACCCCTGGATATAGCCTCCAAATTGACTCTGTACCGGTACCCCCTGTATGTAGCCTCCACATTGACTCTGTACCGGTACCCCCTGTATATAGTCTCCACATTGACTCTGTACCGGTACCCCCTGTATATAGCCTCCACATTGACTCTGTACTGGTACCCCCTGTATATAGCCTCCACATTGACTCTGTACCGGTACCCCCTGTATATAGCCTTCAACATTGATTCTGTACTGGTACCCCCTGTATATAGCCTCCACATTGACTCTGTACCAGTACCCCCTGTATATAGTCTCCACATTGACTCTGTACCGGTACCCCCTGTATATAGCCTCCACATTGACTCTGTACCGGTACCCCCTGTATGTAGCCTCCACATTGACTCTGTACCGGTACCCCCTGTATATAGCCTCCACATTGACTCTGTACTGGTACCCCCTGTATATAGCCTCCACATTGACTCTGTACCGGTTCCCCCTGTATATAGCCTCCACATTGACTCTGTACCAGTACCCCCTGTATATAGCCTCCACATTGACTCTGTACCGGTACCCCCTGTATATAGTCTCCACATTGACTCTGTACCGGTACCCCCTGTATATAGCCTCCACATTGACTCTGTACCGGTACCCCCTGTATATAGCCTCCACATTGACTCTGTACCGGTACCCCCTGTATATAGCCTCCACATTGACTCTGTACCGGTACCCCCTGTATATAGCCTCCACATTGACTCTGTACCGGTACCCCCTGTATGTAGCCTCCACATTGACTCTGTACCGGTACCCCCTGTATATAGCCTCCACATTGACTCTGTACCGGTACCCCCTGTATATAGCCTCCACACTGACTCTGTACCGGTACCCCCTGTATATAGCCTCCACACTGACTCTGTACCGGTACCCCCTGTATATAGCCTCCACATTGACTCTGTACCGGTACCCCCTGTATATAGCCTCCACATTGACTCTGTACCGGTATCCCCTGTATATAGCCTCCACATTGACTCTGTACCAGTATCCCCTGTATATAGTCTCCACATTGACTCTGTACCGGTACCCCCTGTATATAGCCTCCACATTGACTCTGTACCAGTACCCCCTGTATATAGCCTCCACATTGACTCTGTACCGGTACCCCCTGTATATAGCCTCCACATTGACTCTGTACCGGTACCCCCTGTATATAGCCTTCAACATTGATTCTGTACTGGTACCCCCTGTATATAGCCTCCACATTGACTCTGTACCAGTACCCCCTGTATATAGTCTCCACATTGACTCTGTACCGGTACCCCCTGTATATAGCCTCCACATTGACTCTGTACCGGTACCCCCTGTATGTAGCCTCCACATTGACTCTGTACCGGTACCCCCTGTATATAGCCTCCACATTGACTCTGTACCGGTACCCCCTGTATGTAGCCTCCACATTGACTCTGTACCGGTACCCCCTGTATATAGCCTCCACATTGACTCTGTACTGGTACCCCCTGTATATAGCCTCCACATTGACTCTGTACCGGTACCCCCTGTATGTAGCCTCATTATTGTTATTTTATTGTGTAACAGGTGTAGTAGACCTTACAGTGAAATGCTGAATACAACAGGTGTAGTAGACCTTACATCGAAATGCTGGATACAACAGGTGTAGTAGACCTCACAGTGAAATGCTGAATACAACAGGTGTAGTAGACCTTACAGTGAAATGCTGAATACAACAGGTGTAGTACACCTTACAGTGAAATGCTGAATACAACAGGTGTAATAGACCTTACAGTCCTTACAGCGAGGTTATATACAGTAGTGAGGCTATATACAGTAGAGAGGCTATATACAGTAGAGGTTATATACAGTAGAGAGGTTATATACAGTAGAGAGGTTATATACAGTAGAGAGGATATATACAGTAGAGGTTATATACAGTAGAGAGGCTATATACAGTAGAGAGGTTATATACAGTGGCGAGGCTATATACAGTAGCGAGGCTATATACAGTAGAGAGGCTATATACAGTAGAGGTTATATACAGTAGAGAGGTTATATACAGTAGAGAGGATATATACAGTAGAGAGGCTATATACAGTAGAGAGGCTATATACAGTAGAGAGGCTATATACAGTAGCGAGGTTATATACAGTAGAGAGGCTATATACAGTAGCGAGGTTATATACAGTAGAGAGGCTAAATACAGTAGGGAGGCTATATACAGTAGAGAGGCTATATACAGTAGAGAGATTATATACAGTAGAGAGGCTATATACAGTAGAGAGGCTATATACAGTAGAGAGGCTATATACAGTAGCGAGGCTATATACAGTAGAGAGGCTATATACAGTCTATACAGTAGAGAGGTTATATACAGTAGAGAGGCTATATACAGTAGAGAGGTTATATACAGTAGAGAGGTTAAATACAGTAGAGAGGCTATATACAGTAGAGGTTATATACAGTAGCGAGGTTATATACAGTAGAGAGGCTATATACAGTAGAGAGGCTATATACAGTAGAGAGGCTATATACAGTAGAGAGGTTATATACAGTAGAGAGTTTATATACAGTAGAGAGGCTATATACAGTAGAGATGTTATATACAGTAGAGAGGCTATATACAGTAGAGAGGTTATATACAGTAGAGAGGTTATATACAGTAGAGGGCGGCAGGGTAGCCTAGTGGTTAGAGCGTTGGACTAGTAACCGGAAGGTTGCGAGTTCAAACCCCCGAGCTGACAAGGTACAAATCTGTCGTTCTGCCCCTGAACAGGCAGTTAACCCACTGTTCCCAGGCCGTCATTGAAAATAAGAATTTGTTCTTAACTGACTTGCCTGGCTAAATAAAGGTAAAATAAAAAAAAAATAAAATAAAAGAGAGGCTATATACAGTAGAGAGGTTATATACAGTAGAGAGGTTATATACAGTAGAGAGGTTATATACAGTAGAGAGGCTATATACAGTAGAGAGGTTATATACAGTAGAGAGGTTATATACAGTAGAGAGGTTATATACAGTAGCGAGGTGAAGATTGTGCTCTACCAGACTATTTATATTGACCCCCTGATTAGTCACCGTTCACTAAGCCTGAAACCACTGTGTTAAATAGAGAGGTTAAATACAGTAGAGAGGCTATATACAGTAGAGGTTATATACAGTAGCGAGGTTATATACAGTAGAGAGGCTATATACAGTAGAGAGGCTATATACAGTAGAGAGGCTATATACAGTAGAGAGGTTATATACAGTAGAGAGTTTATATACAGTAGAGAGGCTATATACAGTAGAGATGTTATATACAGTAGAGAGGCTATATACAGTAGAGAGGTTATATACAGTAGAGAGGTTATATACAGTAGAGAGGCTATATACAGTAGAGAGGTTATATACAGTGGCGAGGCTATATACAGTAGCGAGGCTATATACAGTAGAGAGGCTATATACAGTAGAGGTTATATACAGTAGAGAGGTTATATACAGTAGAGAGGATATATACAGTAGAGAGGCTATATACAGTAGAGAGGCTATATACAGTAGAGAGGCTATATACAGTAGCGAGGTTATATACAGTAGAGAGGCTATATACAGTAGCGAGGTTATATACAGTAGAGAGGCTAAATACAGTAGGGAGGCTATATACAGTAGAGAGGCTATATACAGTAGAGAGATTATATACAGTAGAGAGGCTATATACAGTAGAGAGGCTATATACAGTAGAGAGGCTATATACAGTAGCGAGGCTATATACAGTAGAGAGGCTAT
>NC_092169.1:59423875-59431375 GCF_045791955.1 Oncorhynchus clarkii lewisi
CCGGATTAAACAGCCAAGTCTCTTATTATCTATGGTGGTGAAATGGACAGCGCTCTCCAAGGTGCTGATTAATCCCATAGCATTTTAGAAGTCACTGCAGAACACATATAAGCATAGCCTATATGCCAGCATACTGTAGAATAGAGGTGGGGTTGACACAAATCCGAACTTCTTTATAGCACATTTTTAAAGCCTCAGTGTACAGCAAAACATTTTTTTTTTTTTTAAAGTTTACAGCAGAACACCCGGTCATATGCACATGCACACATACTCTACTGTGGTGCTTACAAGACCCGAATTATCATACGATTTAAGACATCGATGTAGCAATATAACAAATATCCCCATATTGGAATATATCATTAAAAAATAAGTCGATGTAGGTTACAGCATAACTAGCGCAGGGAGACAAGAGAGGCTGCCGCCTACCTACAGACTTGAAAACACTGGCCACTTTAAGAAATGGAATCATGTTTACATATCTCACATTACTCATCTCATATGTACAGTTGAAGTCAGACGTTTACATATACTTATGTAGGAGTCATTAAAACTAGTTTACATACACTTATGTAGGAGTCATTAAAACTAGTTTACATACACTTATGTAGGAGTCATTAAAACTTGTTTACATACACTTATGTAGGAGTCATTAAAACTTGTTTTTTTTTTCAACCACTCCACAAATTTCTTGTTCACAAACTATAGTTTTGGCAAGTCGGTTAGGACATCGACTTTTGTGCATTGACTGACACAAGTCATTTTTCCAACAATTGTTTACAGACAGATTATTTCACTTATAATTCACTGTATCACAATTCCAGTGGATCAGAAGTTTACATACACTGAGTTGACTGTGCCTTTAAACAGCTTGGAAAATTCCAGAAGACGATGTCATGGCTTTAGAAGCCTCTAATAGGCTAATTGACATAATTTGAGTCAATTGGAAGTGTACCTCATGATGTATTTCAAGGCCTACCTTCAAACTCAGTGCCTCTTTGCTTGACATCATGGGAAAATCCAAAGAAAAAAAAAAAATCAGCCACGACCTCAGAAAGAAAATTGTAGACCTCCACAAGTCTGGTTCGTCCTTGGGAGCAATCTCCAAACGCCTGAAGGTACCACGTTCATCTGTACAAACAATAGTACACAAGTATAAAAACCATGGGACCATGCAGCCATCATACCGCTCAGGAAGGAGACGTGTTCTGTCTCCTAGAGATGAACTTACTTTGGTGTGAAAAATGCAAATCAATCCCAGAACAACAGCAAAGGACCTTGTGAAGATGCTGGAGGAAACGGGTAGAAAAGTATCTATATCCACAGTAAAACGAGTCCTATATCGACATAACCTGAAAGGCCGCTCAGCAAGGAAGAAGCCACTGCTCCAAAACCGCCATAAATAAGCCAGACTACGGTTTGCAACTGCACATGGGGACAAAGATCGTACTTTTGGAGAAATGTCCTCTGGTCTGATGAGAGCAAAATAGAACTGTTTGGCCATAATGACCATCGTTATGTTTGGAGGAAAAAGGGGGAGGCTTGCAAGCCGAAGAACACCATCCCAACCGTGAAGCACAGGGGTGGCAGCATCATGTTGTGGGGGTGCTTTGCTGCAGGAGGGACTGGTGCACTTCACAAAATAGATGGCTTCATGAGGAAGGGGAAATTATGTGGATATATTGAAGCAACATCTCAAGACATCAGTCAGGAGGTTAAAGCTTGGTTGCAAATGGGTCTTCCAAATGGACAATGACACCAAGCATACTTCCAAAGTTGTGGCAAAATGACCTAAAGACAACTAAGTCAAGGTATTGGAGTGGCCATCACAAAGCCCTGACCTCAATCCTATAGAAAATTTGTGGGCAGAACTGAAAAAGTGTGTGTGAGCAAGGAGGCCTACAAACCTGACTCAGTTACACCAGCTCTGTCAGGAGGAATGGGCCAAAATTCACCCAAATTATTGTGGGAAGCTTGTGAAATAAATCAAATCATTAATATCTCCCATGTTATAGCACTCGGGTAGGAGCCTTGGGCCAGTAGCCAGTGAATGCATTTTTGGTGAGACTGATTTGATTTGGTAATTACAGCTTTTCATAAGCTGTGAGGATAGATAATAGCAACAAATAGAGGCATAGAAACTGGGCCACGCTGCTGTGGTAGTCAGCTGACCTGAGGGATAGAGGGAGGTGAACTCTCGGTCCTATTCATTAGTGTTTAACTGTAGCAAAAACATTTTACAACGGAAAAAATAAAATGGGAGTTTTTCTTTTCTCCCCCTTATTGGACAAGTTGAGGTAGTGAGTGAGTCCCTCTGTTTCAGTCTGTTTTTCCTCTGTTTTGGTGCCTAGTGAACATGACCGTGAACTCTGGTCTTGTGGTGGTCGGTCACATGGCCTGTGAGTTGGGCCTGGTCTTAATTTAGCTGTGGCTTGTGATGTACAGGGGGTGGGTTTTGGGGAGGTGGTGCCGACCACAACCTATCACCTTCTTCCATGACCAATTTGGACAGGGGGTGTGTTTTTGGGGAGGCGGTGCCGACCACAACCTATCACCTTCTTCCATGACCAATTTGGACAGGGGGTGGGTTTTGGGGAGGCGGTGCCGACCTCAACCTATCACCTTCTTCCATGACCAATTTGGCAAATCAAACATTGCCCTCGTGGGACAGACATGAACCTTGGTGAGGTCAGGGACTTGACTCCTGACTGACTTAACTCTCTGGTTAAAGACCATCAACACCACTATGGAGTTAGCATTCTCCCTACTGTTCAATCCATGTGGATTTAGTTGTCCTGCTGATGTGTCCTGTGTTCATTCTATGAAATATGTGATCTTTAAACAAAACAAAAAACTGGAATTGAACTGAAGTGTTAATCTAGTGAACAACAAGCTCTTTAGAATTGGTCAAATGTTAAACTGGTGTTTTTTCATAGGTAAAGTTTAGCCCTATTTCTCAGCTAGGAAGTTGTGATAATATCATGAAGACCCCACCTGTAAAGAGGTGTAACTTACACAGCCCTAAAAAGCCTTTCCAGTGGGCCGGTCATTTAAATGTGTAGTGTCACTTGATCATCTCATCTAGATTAATGAATCAGACTCCAGCCATGTGATTGCCTGTTCTCTTTCAACTGCAGTGTATTATCTCTCCCTTCTATTGCAGCATACCAACTCCGTCTAGCCTGCACTCTTTTCACTAGACTCTTCCTGGGACTCCCTGCGTTGTTTCCATAGCAACAGTGCTGCCAATCAGAGAGAAAAGATCAGGAACAAGTGAACACTTACAAGTTCATTTAAAAGTATGGGGTTTAGTTGATGTGAACCCAGGGCATCCAGAGGTCTAGCAGAGGTCAGGTTTTTCTATTGTGCCGCTGTGTTTGAAAGAGAAGTGCAACTCGGCATTCCTGCCCGCTGAATACACACTGAGTGGAGGATCACATACTGATGCCAGGCTGGTATATCATTATCACAGAATGTACCCCACCACCCTTGGTGGCCAGGGTTGGATGAGGACAGGTTGTACCCCACCACCCATCCAGGGTTGGATGAGGACAGGTTGTACCCCACCACCCATCCAGGGTTGGATGAGGACAGGTTGTACCCTACCACCCTTGGTGGCCAGGGTTGGATGAGGACAGGTTGTACCCCACCACCCTTGGTGGCCAGGGTTGGATGAGGACAGGTTGTACCCCACCACCCTTGGTGGCCAGGGTTGGATGAGGACAGGTTGTACCCCACCACCCTTTGTTGCCAGGGTTGGATGAGGACAGGTTGTACCCCTCCACCCTTTGTGGCCAGGGTTGTTTGAGGACAGGTTGTACCCCACCACCCATCCAAGGTTGGATGAGGACAGGTTGTACCCCACCACCCTTGGTGGCCAGAGTTGGATGAGGACAGGTTGTACCCCACCACCCTTTGTGGCCAGGGTTGGATGAGGACAGGTTGTACCCCACCACCCATCCAGGATTGGATGAGGACAGGTTGTACCCCACCACCCATCCAGGGTTGGATGAGGACAGGTTGTACCCCACCACCCATCCAGGGTTGGATGAGGACAGGTTGTACCCCACCACCCATCCAGGATTGGATGAGGACAGGTTGTACCCCACCACCCTTTGTGACCAGGGTTGGATGAGGACAGGTTGTACCCCACCACCCTTTGTGACCAGGGTTGGATGAGGACAGGTTGTACCCCACCACCCTTTGTGGCCAGGGTTGGATGAGGACAGGTTGTACCCCACCACCCATCCATGATTGGATGAGGACAGGTTGTACCCACCACCCTTGGTGTCAATGTCTGTTTTGTGATTTCACCCCCTGGTGACCAGGGTCTGATTCGTGAATTCACCCCCTGATGACCAGGGTCTGATTCATGATTTCACCCCCTGATGACCAGGGTCAGATTCATGATTTCACCCCCTGATGACCAGGGTCTGATTTGTGATTTCACCCCCTGATGACCAGGGTCATATTCATGATTTCACCCCCTGATGACCAGGGTCTTATTCATGATTTCACCCCCTGATGACCAGGGTCTGATTCATGATTTCACCCCCTGATGACCAGGGTCTGATTCATGATTTCACCCCCTGATGACCAGGGTCTGATTCATGATTTCACCCCCTGATGACCAGGGTCTGATTCGTGATTTCACCCCCTGATGACCAGGGTCTGATTTGTGATTTCACCCCCTGATGACCAGGATCTGATTCGTGATTTCACCCCCTGATGACCAGGATCTGATTCGTGATTTCACCCCCTGATGACCAGGATCTGATTCGTGATTTCACCCCCTGATGACCAGGATCTGATTCGTGATTTCACCCCCTGATTTATGACCACTGTGACATCAGCTACCCGAAGCTCTGTGACCCATTGTCGTTGTGAGACTTCTGCTTAAGGTTTTCTGTTAGTCTAGAACCTGGCTGATCTATTGTTATCGTTAACTTGTGGGCTGTGTTCACTAGGAACGAAACGGAATAAAACTGTCTGATGCCGAGTGAAACGGGCAACTTTGTAGACTGTAGCAGACGTTCCAGTGCATGTTCTTCTGTTTGGTGCCTAATGAACTAGGAATGTGACCAATGTAAAACAATTCTTAATATATATATATTTTTTAATGGTTTTAAATGTTTTTTAAAATGACTTCACAATCCGAATATGGTTCCTTGTATGAACTGCACTGCCCCCTAGCAGTTAGTCTACCCCTGTCCTGGCAACCGACTTACCGGTCCTCACTAGTTACCACAGCCACAAAGTCAGAAAACCTATTTCTACAATTTTATCTTTTTCAAATATGATTTTAAACCTAACCTTAACCACACTGATAACCTTATGCCGCACCTTAAAATAACACCAAAAATATACTTTTTGTTTTCGTGATTTTGTTTTTTTACAATAAAGCCAGTTTTGACTTCTTGGCTGTGATAACTAGTGGAACCCCTACTGCTGTCCCCACCCACTCAGCAACAATGGTACTTACTGCTGTCCTCATGGTTTTTCTACATGGCATGTTGTAGTCTGGTTCTAGATATGCCGTTATCCTGTCTAGGAACGGGGTTCCGCTAGCGCCAACAGCCAATGAAATTGCAGGGCACCAAATTCAATCAACAGAACTCTCATAATTCAAATTTCTCAAACATACAAGGATTAGACACCATTTTAAAGATAAAATTATCGTTAATCCAACGACAGTGTCCGATTTCAAAAAAGCTTTTCGGCGAAAGCAGAACATATCATTATGTTAGGTCAGCAACTAGTCACTGAAAGCATACAGCCATTTTCCAACCAAAGAGAGGAGTCACAAAAAGCAGAAATAGAAATAAAATGAATCACTAACCTTTGATATTCTTCATCAGATGACACTCCCGGGACAACATGTTACACAATACGTGTCTGTTTTGTTCGATCAAGTTCATATTTATATCCAAAAACCTCAGTTTGCATTTGGCTTAGCCTCCAAAACATCCCGTGAATTTGCACAGAGCCACATCAAATCACAGAAATACTCATAATAAACATTGATTAACGATACAAGTGTTATTCACATAATTAAAGAGCTACTTCTCCTTAATGTAACCACTTTGTCAGATTTAAATTTACGGAAAAAGCAAACCGTGCAATAATCTGAGTATGGCGCTCAGAGACCAACACAACCCAAAAAGATATCTGCCATGTTAGAGTCAACAGAAGTCAGAAATAGCATTATAAATATTAACTTACCTTTGATGATCTTCATCAGAATGCACTCCCAGGAATCCCAGGTCAAATCATTCTTTAGAATGTTTTCATCATAAATCTTCAATAATGTTCCAACCGGAGAATTCCTTTGTCTGTAGAAATGCAATGGACCTCGAGGTAACTTTCACATGACCGTGCGTCACGAGCTCGTGGCTCTCTGCCAGAAACCTGACTCATTCCCCTCTCATTCTGCCCCACTTCACAGTAGAAGCCTCAAACAAGGTTCTAAAGACTGTTGACATCTAGTGGAAGCAAAATGACCCAAGAGACACTGTGTATTCGATAGGCCAAGAGTTGAAAAAACGACAAACCTCAGTTTTCCCACTTCCTGGTTGGATTTTTCTCAGGTTTTCGCCTACCATATGAGTTCTGTTATACTCACAGACATCATTCAAACAGTTTTAGAAACTTCAGAGTGTTTTCTATCCAAATATACTAATATGCATATATTAGCAACTGGGACTGAGTAGCAGGCAGTTTACTCTGGGCACGCTCTTCATCCAAACGTGAAAATGCTGCCCCCTATCCCAAACAAGTTACGGTATTGAAGCAGACATCCTCCACCATTTGACAATTGCTGCATATCAACTCCAATCGTTTCTGTAATCAGCACTGTGATTATCTCCCTCCGTCCCTCATTGCACTGTTGGGTCTCACGGTGCCTCCCTTTCGGCAGTGGGTTGGGTCTCACTGTGCCTCCCTTTCGGCAGTGGGTCGGGTCTCACTGTGCCTCCCTTTCGGCAGTGGGTCATGTCTCACGGTGCCTCCCTTTCGGCAGTGGGTTGGGTCTCACTGTACCTCCCTTTCGGCAGTGGGTTGGGTCTCACGGTACCTCTCTTTCGGCATTGGACCTGTACTGCCAGTCTAGCTCAATTCCAACTCGCCAAAGTTTGCGTTTCATCACCTTCTCATTTAACTTTCCAAAGTTTGGCCATACAGGACTTCCCTGCTGGCTGTTCCCAGTCTCACTCTCTGACCTATCAGAACCAACAGAACAGATAAGATGTTCTTTCAGAGGCCAAAGAAATATCCCGTGGAGTACCACAGGGATCCATTTTAGGGCCACTCTAATTTCTTATATACGTTAATGATATACCAGATGCAGTGAAGTGCAAACTGCTGCTTTATGCTGAGGATTCAGCCGTATACTGATATCAGGGAAGGATACAGTTCACATAGAGGAGACCCCGAGTAAGGAATTGTAGTTTTGTTTTTAGAGATTGTTGTCAGTCAACCAAATTTTTCACTATATATTTACGA